>NC_052507.1:23124472-23126972 GCF_014356525.2 Nilaparvata lugens
GGCAAAACGCGGTAATAGATTTTCATGAAATTTGACAGGTATGTTCCTTTTTGAATTGCGCAACGACGCATTATCGCCAATATTACCGTAAAAATCAGACTATAGAATTATTCATCATAAAACAGCTGTCTAGTGGACTATAATACTACCCATTCAAAAACATTGAACATCTTGAAATAGTATATTTCACACCTAGGGCCGAAAATGGGACTTTTCCGGCTCGAAATCGGTTTTCAAGTCAGAGGCCGTAGGCCGAGGACTAGAAACGATTGAGAGCCGGAAAAACATTTTTGCCCATGATGCAAACGCTATTTTTCACCACACAGAAATATAGACAATATATATATGAGAATAATCATGGTTTATCAAGCACTTCCGAAAGCAAAAGTGGAAACTCATAGCTCTAGCAAATCTGAGGTAATCTGAATATCAGGAAATTGTCCAAGTAATTTTATTTTTTAATCTGATCTTTCTAAATAACCTAAAAGATTATGTTCAATTATGTGTGAGGTTGAGTTTATACTTTTTTATTCTTTCATAAATGTTTTAATTATTGAATAATAAACTCGAATAATGAAAAGTTTTTTGATCAGCTGTTCTATACACTTGAAATTTAGCGGCTGGAAAGGGTACTCTTTCCGGCCTTAGCCAGAATGAAACCTGTTCTGACATCAGACGAGAGTCGTCTGCAAACAATGTCTTTCAGATCTACATAGGGACTGGGAAACAGCTGCTTTCTGTGCAGTGTGGCGAAAATATATCTTTTGTAGCAGTATTCATTGTTCCAATAATTGTGAACGATGAGAATTGTGCGAATTATCATGAGAAGTCAGTCTGTATAACAGTTTGTTTTGCTTGTTTTGCTTTTCTGCATTGTGTTGTGTCGAATTTGTTAGTGTGTGCATAGGAGTTATAGTACGATTTTTCTGGAGCATCAGTCTGGTTCATGACCTTATAAGGCAAAGAATTTGTGTCTGATTGATTATCAATCATGCCTTATTTGGTTAGGAATTTGGAAAATAGCTGTCACTTGGTGGGAGAATGTATCTTAAGTTATTGTTGTACTGTTCCTTTCTATTGGCGGAAATTTTTCTAGAAAATAGTAACTGTCAATCACAGTTAACGTTGGTTAGGTTCCCATCTAGTGAGGCCGTTTACAGCTGTCCACGGCAAGACGACAGAATCGTAGTGCATTCATTCAGCATCTGTCCATTGCTGCTAACAGAACTGAAGATGTAGTCTCTCAATAGACTTTGCTTGAACTTATGTAGTGATTTGATATTTATTATGAATTTCGGCTGGCTTTAGTCTTTCCTTTTATTGGCTCTGCAACCTTCTGTTGTAGTAGCATGTTTAGTTCGCTTGCGTTTTAGAAGTTTTTTCAAAAGTAAAGAAGAGAGAGAGTATCAAAAATTGTCACCTCACAATGGAGATTTTCCTCCTATAACCGCTACTAAAGGTACGTCATAGATTTATATATAATTAAGGAAATTATTATCGATGAAAGCTTACATCAAAGTATTTATTGTAATGTAATTAAAGTATAATAGTTGAGAATAGTCCTTTTGATTCACTTGTGTAATGGAAGGTGGTATTTTTATATTCAAACTGATAAATGTTGGAAGAAAATGAACGGTATATGTTTTGTAGAAATTTAGAGTATCTATAAGAAGGAATTGAGAATGATATTTTTGATTTTAAATCTTTTTTGAAGAGGAAGCTATTAATCTAAATTTAAATGACAGTATTTTTCGATAAAGATTTTATTTGTTTTGCTGATTCTAATGAAAAGCTTTCTTGGTTCTTAAGGAAATTCCTATCTTGTAATATATTTTTAAAATTACACTATATATGTAATTTATGTAAGAGAGCATACTGAACAAACTGACAACAATACTCGAAAGACCTTGTTATGAAAGGTTGTTCAATCAACTTGTGAATTATGGAATACTATGTACTCATCTTTTTGTATAAAGGGCATTACCCTGATTACAAATAAATTCTTTTCTATTGAATCAAGATATTGAAGTAGGTAATGTCTATTTGTGTTTTAAAGTAATAAGTATTGATTTGAGTTTTATATAACCTAAAGTATGACTTTATTATATAACTGAAGTTAAGTTAATTTGTATTATCCTAGTTTATTTTTTTATTCTAACAGCGGTCAAAGTATGGGTCCATCAAAGTACGGGTCCATCAAAGTATGGGTCCATCAATGTACGAGTCCATCAATTTACGGGTTCATGAATGTCTCGTGAACGGGTGTCTTTGAGCCGCTGAGATGCCTCTGAATCGACGGCAGTCCTAGGAGCTTGGGGTATGCTGTCTCCTGTCCATCTGGACGTGTAGATTCAAATTGAAGAAACAGCTTTGAGGTAACAACTTTTTTCAAATTAAACAAACGTCCCAGAAACTCCGGACGTGGCAGAATGGGTTTTAGTGACTATAGAATTTTAAAAAAGGGGAGGGGTGTGAAAAGGTGAACCATTTAAATCGATTA
>NC_052507.1:23131972-23171972 GCF_014356525.2 Nilaparvata lugens
GGGTCCTACTGCATTCAAGACTATATTCCTCATCCACTGTAGTGTATATCTCAAGTATGGTAAATAGTTTTAAGAATTCATTTACTTTATATCTATCCTTATATTAGTCCTTATATTAATCCATCATACTGTTCAATTCCTCGTTTGTAGTGACTAGCCTACTGCAAGATTTTGAAATTCTATTCCTCAACATGTAATTTTTTCTGTTTTACTTAGAGTTTTCAAGAGAAGACTTCTCAAATTACTTTTGGAGGGAAAAATTAGTTTTCGTTTTTCTCTTTTCAGAGGGTTTCTTATTTTCAAAGGCTGATCTTCAATTTTTGAATCAACAACCCACCTGACAAATTCATACCTGGCTCTGTGTAGTCCATGATAATACCTATGTACTAGTAATTCTGTGACCAGTAGACCTCGCGCAATTATAAACCACAGCCTCCTCTAATACTGTCCATAAGAGTAAATTCTGTCCTGTCCTGTCGTGTCGTGTCGGCGAGATATCGGTCTGAAAAAAACCAATGGCTGATGGCTGATATGATCGATAACACTAACCATTTATTGAAAAGAACTATCACCAAAAGCTCATTTCCTACAAGACATACTGTCAACTGGCCGCCCGAGTTGGAAGCAGAGAAGAAAGTCGATATAGAAAACAATATTACTTTAAGTTATTAATTGCATGGATCATTGCATGCAATTTATTAATCATTATCTTGACCGCTGATTAATCATCTATATAATAAGAGAGAGTAGGGTTGAGTTTGTTCGCATCAAAACATGTCAACTTGTGGATTGCGTACCGGAAAACCGGCAATGATTTAGATCTCCAAATTTTGCACATAGATTCTAAAATCTCAATCTCGTGCACCTCGAGGCCCAAATTCCAATTATTCCTTCTAGATTTTTCAGTTCAAATTTCATTCATGCTACCTTACATGAAGTTCTATTCGGCATATATTGTTGTAGGCCTAAAATGTGTGTTTTTATAAGGAGGCTATAATGTTGTTACAAGACATTCATTTTTGAATGGAGCCGTGTAGCTTAATGGTAGAGCACTCGGTTTTGGAGCGAGAGTTTCACGGATCAAATCCCGATTCTTCCAAATTTTTTGTTCTTAGTTTTATTCTGCAACACTTCTAGACTTAAGTAAGGCGTTTGATATTGTGGATCACGCTAATCTACTTGGAAAAATAAAATACTATGGAGTAAGGGATATTGAATACAATCTTTTGAAATCTTACTTAAGTAACAGGTTGCAAACCACCAAGATAGGGAATAAAAAGTCTAGGCTACTTGATATTAGAAATGGGGTCCCACAGGGCTCGGTCATCGGACCGTTCCTTTTTCTGGTCTATATAAATGACCTTTCCGATTATGCAACTGAGGGTAAATGTATATTGTATGCAGATGATACTACATTTCTGATAAATGATAAAGATCCAGGAAAGCTTGGCCAGAAAACAGTGCTCATTGTAAATAAAGCTGAGTATTGGTTTAGTCTTAATAGGTTGATCGTTAATAGAAACAAAACAGAGTCCTTACTGTTTATTTAAAAATCTGCTAGAGAGTACAAGAATGTGAAATTTTTAGGCATACACCTGAATTCTAAGCTGACCTGGGATGCTCATACAATGGACCTCTGTGAACGTTTATCTAGAATGACATATTTACTTGGCAAGTTGAAATATTGTACCAGCTTTGATTTGGTCATCAATGCCTATTATGCATTTTTCCATGTTCATTTGTAGTATGGAATTCTGATCTGGGGTAATGCTCCTGGTGCTAAAGATGTATTACTGTGGCGAAAGAAGGCTCTGAGAAGAATGATTGGCATCCCATCCACTGAGTCTTGTAGGGATCATTTTGTAAGTCTGGGAATACTCACTGCACCGAGGCTATTCATTCTTAATTGTTTGCTTTTTGCTAAAGGTAATCTCGAAAAATTGATGCAAGGAAGCGATATTCATAGTCACATCACAAGAAATAGGTATCAGCTGCAGGTAACGCAGGCTAGATTGACCAAGACTCAAATGAACTTTGATTATATGAGTATAAAATTATTTAATAAGTTACCATTGGATGCTAGAAATTTTAGCTTAAGAAAATTTAAAACTACAATGTACAAGTTCCTGAAATCCAAACCACCATATTCACTCCAAGAATGGCTTGATTTTAATATGAAGAGCCTTTCTTTTTATGATTTATTCCAATGTTTGAATATATTCATAGGCTATATCTATTTAAGTATCATTCATGTATAGAACTCATTTTTTGTTGAAGTTTATTGTGATGTGTGTTCCGACTCCATATCGACTTCTGTGAAACGCTTTATTTTGTATTTGTCTGTGTGACTGTTGTATGTTTTATGTTTCCTGATGACTATGTCTATTGCACTGTGTGTTTGATGACAATAAAGAATTCTATTCTATTTTTCCCCTCGAAACGTATTATTATAAATATTATTTCTTGAAGGAATTTATTTTCATTACAATCGAACCTGGATTTTTTCTAATAATTATTTTTAATGTAAATTTTTGCCACCAGTAAAAAATAAATGAGCATATCATAGCTGTATCATTGGAATTCATAAGAAAAACATGAATAGATCACAATAAAATTAGTAATCTATATATATAAAAGCGAAATGGCACTCACTGATCAGAATCAAGAAACGAGATCGCACTGACTGACTGACTCACTCACTCGCAGAACTAAAAATCTACCGGACCAAAAACGTTCAAATTCGGTAGGTATGTTCAGTTGGCCCTTTAGAGGCGCACTAAGAACGGATTTGGAAAAATTTTCAAAGATACACCCAAAATTTTCAAAGATACGCCCAAAATCCACCCCCAAGACGTTTTTCCAGCGTTTTTTAGCGTTTTCTCAGCTTTATCGAGAACAAATGAACACAAAATTTTAAAATTAAGTACAGAAGCTAAGCTAGGGTGTAATAATGTTGTGTTAGAAGGAATTTGCAATAACGCCAAAGATACGCCCAAGATAAGCTGTTTTTTTTTGTGTTTTCTCAGTTCTTTCATCAAGTAATAGACAGAAAATGTTCAAATTTGGTACAGAGGTTTAGCTAGGGTCTGAAACTTTTGTGATGAGGTGACTTCAATATTTCATCAAAGATACGCCCAAAATCAGCATTTTTCCAACGTTTTTCTCAGCTTTTCTGTGTTTTCTCAGTACTTTGACTTTCTGATGGAATGAAGCATGCTCAAATTAAAAACGCAGGCGAGCGAATCGAGCCCGCTGACTCATTTTTGGACGATCCAGTTGGGGGTCCAGGGGGCGGAGCCCCCTGGCTAGACGGATATGGCAAGCGAAGCGAGCCTGACGCTAGTAATTTATATTTTTCAGTTATATCAGACACAAATTCGGAGTGAAACAAATATTATTTTGTTTGGAATTGGGGAAACAAAAGGCTGCCTGAGGAGGATCTAATCGATACTAAAATTGATGCATTGAAAACATCAATAACAAAATTCAAATTTTTATTCAACGTACAAACAATTGAGGGACCTGCCAAACCAGAAGGTTTTTCGGCGGGTACCCAGTTACAGAAAAAAACTAGTTACAAAAGATAAATAAACTTACTTACTTTACTTTATCCGGCTCTACAGTCCTGGGTGGACTTTGGCCTCCTCAACATAGCGCCTCCATTCGTCTCTAATTCCATTATTCCTGTCCGTCCGAGGCTCATTTTGAGGCTTCACAATAACAATTTTTTTCTGGTTAGGGGTTATTAGCCCCTCGCCCAACCCCCAACCTGGAGGACCAGGTCATTTTTTCGGGTTTCCCTCCCTAGCCTTTGGTAAGCCAATACCAAACTACAAGGCAGCAGTCAATTTACTTTCAGGGTTTTCTTCCCTTAGCCTTTGAATATCCACTGATCTCCGTCTGCAAGGCAGCAGTTGTTTGCTGGTTTTGGTCCACCCCGGATATTTGATTTCTCCGGTACCCCCTATATCTAGGAGGCATTCCCCAATCCGCCACCTGGGGAGGCGCCCGATAGGAGACCAACAACTCCCACGGGTTATATAAATAAACTTAGAACAGAATAAATATTACACTTCAAAGGTTTTAAGTATTAGATGAAAGAAAACAGATACAAATTGCAAAAAGAAAATAAGAAATATATATAAGATTTTAGAGATTTTTAGAAAATCAATAAAAAAAAGTATAATAACAAAAATTTATTGGAAAGGAATGAAATAAAAGGAAAATGGAAAAATTGTTTTACAATTGTACAAGAGTACTAAAGTAAGAGACGGACAAGTGCAGATCTGAGAAGCATTCGCATGAAGGCAATGACAGTCGTGGCTTAATACAGTTGGATTTAAGTGCATCTTAGATGTGGAGATTTAAAGTGCATCAGTACATTCTTTTTCCTGTTGATTATGAGATTTCTGTCATGAGAACATATCAGAATTCTGTTGTAATCAAACTGTATTAATTGCTCAGCCACTTTCAAATTCTTATGTCCAACAATCAGTGCTGTATCGTCAGCATACCTTAATACTTCTCCATGTCTGATTACTTTGGAAATTGAATTTACATATATATTGTACAAAATGGGACCTAAAATGCTTCCCTGTGGAACCCCAAAATCGTCACATTTATATAATCCACTGTGATTGCCCCCTAGGTTGACCATAGAGTATCACTCAGATAGCTCTCAAACAATTTCAATACATTGCCAGTAATTCCAATATTCAGTAATTCTTTCAGAAGTATCCTATGATTAAGTGTATCAAATTCTTTAGAATAATCTATGAATGGCGCAAGATCGTGATATCTGTCATTCAGGAGAGAATTTATTTTATGTGTAAAATTTACTAGAAGTGACTCTTTGCATTTTCCTTTTTAAAATCCATATTGATAATTGGAAATAATATTTTTTGGGAAATAAACATTTATTTATTGTTCTGGAGTATGTATTCATTTAATTGTGTTAATAAATATTTTTCAAAGATTTTTTCTAGTACTGACAATTTAGAGATTGGTCTGAAGTTATTGAAGTTATCACGTGCACCAGATTTATGAATTGGTTTATCTATTGAAATCTTCAGGGAGTCGGGGAAAATGCCTTTTAAAATAGATAGATTGATCATGCGGCAAAGAGGAGTATAAAGATAGTCTTCAAGGGTTTGCAATTCCAATACTCCTATACCATCATATCCAGGGGATTTTTTTTATCCATATCATGAACTACTCATTTAATGTCCTAAATAGTAGCTTGTCTTAGATAAAAGTTGTGATTAGGTAGAATTGAAACAGAGTCATCAAGAATTATTGGACATAAATGGGAAGTATTTCTATTATTTGTTATGAAGGAATCCGCGAAGGCTGAGCAAATTTGGTCTGGATTTGGGAAATTGTGAGAGTAATCTTTAAGGATTCTACTATCTGAGATGTCAGATGATAGTCCTAGAATAACATTTATACACTTCCATTTCTTTCTGATATTGTTTTTTGAATCATTGAAGCTTTTTATTATATAGGTTCGTTTAGCATATCTTTATCGAGTTTGTTCATATAGACTTGATAATCATTTTTGTACACAGTATTCGTAGGATTGCTTTTGGTATGCCGTTATTTTTAAAATCATTGAAATGATTCTTTTTAATACGAATAATTTTCTCAGATTGTTTTGTTGCCCTATCAAAATTTAATTTTATCATGTCTTATACCAAATTGGAGGAGAAAAATAATTGATGACTATTCCATCCACTCCGTTTTAATAAAGATATGCGTTTTTTCTTATCTATGATAGTTTTGAATATTTTTTTGTTATGATTGGGTTCGATTGTGGGTTGCAATGAATTTTTCAACTAATGATATAATGATCAGAGATCTTTACATTGATGACTCTGGTAAGAGAAATCAAATTACTATTTAGACGTAAGGATGAATTATCAATACAAGTTTATGTGAGAAAATTTTGTCAGAGCTCTTCTCTTGTGACAGCAGAAATACCTTTTTCCTATAGATATCTTGAAAAGTGAGCATTTCTGCACTGATTGCAGGCCGCAAAGAATCACTTTTCCGCTCTAGTGCGCAAAGTATTACTTTGCGTACTCCAGACGACGAAAAACAAGATGGTGGCAAAAATATGTCGATTTTCAAGAAATCGTCTGTAATTCTAATAATGACGAGGATATTGCATCAATTCAGCCATATGGAAGCTTCAAAATAATCATACTACAATATCCGAAAGATTTATCGAATTCCACCAACTTTTACTATGGTGAATATAACTTCAAACTCTTGAAATTAGATTTTTGGCCGCCATCTTGGATTTTTCTATGATGACAAACATTTTTGAGATTACAATCATGGATTATCTATTTCACGAAGCGGAAAAAATTTTTTTGTTTCCGTATCACTTGCACAAAAAAATTTATAGGGGCCTAATGGAATGAAATTTGAACAAATTTAGAAAAAGTTTTTTTTTGAGCTTTTGAAGGTTATAACTTAAAAATATGCGTTTCAGAAGAGAATTTCATGGGACAAAATTGTAGAGGAAGATGTTTAAAATATTTTCGTCTAGAAAAATGGTTCAATATAATATTGAACGATTATTGATATGCAAGCGATATAGTAAAACCATGAAAATTTTGGTGGCCATCTTGTTTCCAAGATGTTTGCCTGTGATTTCGACTTATCATCATCACGATCCTTATTATGCTAGACCTAACGAAGAAATTGAGACATCTTTCACGGCTGTTACTCAATAATGACCACGGAATGACATTTGCGCCCGTACACCTGAAAAAATGTTTGCTTGTTACTAATGTTGAGAAAATTGGCAAATCTTTATTGAAAACTATTGTTTTAAAAATGTGTGTTTTAGTGATAGCGTGTTATAAGAAATTGGACAAGAGCTCAAGGATTTCGAGTTTCTACCTTTCAATATTCTGTAACACTATTCTATAAGCTCCATAGTAAAATTCAAATATTTGGAATCTTCATGGCGGTGGCGGGAAAAAAAATTCCAATGGCCATACTGTGGGTAATATAGTT
This sequence comes from Nilaparvata lugens, assembly GCF_014356525.2. NCBI lineage: Eukaryota > Metazoa > Arthropoda > Insecta > Hemiptera > Delphacidae > Nilaparvata > Nilaparvata lugens. The sequence continues at coordinate 23,138,999 of NC_052507.1, forward strand.
ACTTTAATTCTATTAAATGATTCACTATGAATACATAGCAGACCTCGTATGTATCCAGCGTTATTGTCCTGTCCCCAGCTGGCTCAATAAGTAGACTTGAGATGCGCATGAAAACTAGCGTCAGGTGATCAATTTTCATAACGGCAAGGAAAGTTGTGAGTGCGCCACACCAGATTTTTTTCTTGTTGGATTCCCTTCCCACTTCATTATTATTCTTCTTCTTCCCCAGTTCTGTTATGTGTGCATAATCAAAATCCAATTATCTTCTCCAATGTTGGGATTATTAGTGAATGAAGAAGTACAGCTGAATAAGATATTGAAAACTTGCCGGAATGACTTCCTGTTGGTTATGATGAAAACAATATGCAAGCTTAGGTTGGCCAGTGGCAGGAGTTTCTGTGCTATCCGTTCATTGGCAAGTTTATTTTGCGAGTGAAATTAGTTTTTTCATCAAGTACTCAGCCGTACTCCATCATTGTCTACACGCTCTTTCTTTCACTCTCTCTCATTCTTTGTCTTAATCTTCCACTTCAACCCTCTCTCATTATCCCCTCATTTCTCTCGCAGCTCTGTCCGTAACCTTTTCCAACGCACAGCGCGGAAAGTAGCCAAAAATGTAAATTTTCGCGTTATAAAACTTTTAATTAACTTGACATTAATTAAAAGTTAAACGAAAACTCTCTATATTTACCGGTGTGCTTCGAGTGTAATCCGTAATCCCCAACTACAGTACTTTGTTTTTGTAGGTACCGTTAGTATTACGGACAAGGATAGATAACAATCAAGCGAGGATGTTTGGTTTGCTAATATAATTCATCCAGAATTCTTTCTCCTGCTAAGATACTGAAAATTACTGTTTTCAATACCTGAATTCGTGCTGATCATGTGGTTAATTGCAACTTAAAACATTGCGAAACTTGAAAATTCAGTTGTGAATGGAATTATTCGAAACTGTTATAGGATAAGGCTGTTGAATTTAGTTGATTATAGTAGTTTAGAATTATTACAATTCACATCGTGTATCCTGTGTCATGTAGACCTATTCCCTCAAAGTATGCGTTGATTTCAAGACCCCTAAAGCTGCGTTTACACAGAAGTTATTAACAAAATGTTTATTTCTCGGTTCTTATAGATTCTATTAGATTAGACATAACTTATCATACACATGATGAACATAGTTATATGTGTTCAAGTTCCGTTCAATCTAATAGAAGCTAGAAGGACGGAAAAGTGGACACTATGTTAATAACTTTGGTGTAATCGCAGCTTAAGGATTTTTGTTTGAATTCTTGAATAGATAACTGAAGAATGTATTATTGTAGCTGCTGCATATAAGCATAGAATGACCAATCTATATGGCAATTATCTTATATTCTTACAGGGATGCCCACACGCCGACAGTTGTGGGGGGGGGGTCCCAAAAAGGTCAGCAGTGTTTAATGACTACTCTGACGAGATAACAAGATTTTTTTGTATAATTTGGAGGGGGGATTGGAAAGAAGCTGATATATATGCGTGATATTTTATGTATGTGTATGAAAACAAACTATTCGGATTCTGTCCAGTTAGTTGATTCAAATTTTCAAACGTGTGAAATGTTGATAACAAAAGTAAGCTACAATATATTACAGTTACTTTAAATAGTAGCTGTAGGCTTTATCAGATTATAGTCTCCATGTAACTGTCATATACGTGAGCATAATTAGCATGGGTTGGCCTACAATGAGATTGTAACAATATTCATTGTTCCTATTATGAATGATGAGGATTATGCTGATTGTCATGAGAAGTTACCCTGTTATGAAAATTCATTTCGCTGCTTTGCTTTTCTGCGTTGTGTTGTGTCGACTTTGTTAGTGTGTGCATAGAAGGTATGCTACTGGGAAAATCGTTGATTTTCCTGGAGCATCAGCCTGGTTCATGACCTTTTAAGGCAAGGAATTCGTGTTCTATTGATTATCAATCATGCCTTATTTGGTTAGGAATTTGGAAAATAGCTGTCACTTGGTGGGAGAATGTATCGTAAATTGTAGTTGTACCGTTCTTTTCTATTGGTGGAAATTCTGATGAATATTTTCTAGAAAATAGTAACTGCCAATCACAGTTGACTTTGGTTAAGTTGCAATAATCGAGAATCTAGTATGGCCAATCACGCAGCTGTCTCAACAAGGCAGGCGTACCGTGGCTTCACTCTGGATCTGCTCTCTGTTGAAAGCAGTACTAAATGTAGTCTCAGTTTTTTGTGTTAATCATGGCTTTTATGCCAGCTTTATGCTTGGTAGTATTTGGCTGTGAAAAGTGAGCATTTCTGCACTGATTGCAGGCCGCAAAGAATCACTTTTCCGCTCTAGTGCGCAAAGTATTACTTTGTGTACTCCAGATTTGCAGCATGACAACGCAAAATAGTTAGTAGGTTATATGGAGCACCAGTGCAGGAAAATCAAAATTAAGTTGGTAACACTGACTGTGGTATAGTGGTTATAATATGGGGGGCAGTGGACAACGATGACAGTGGTTGGCAGCCACCACATTCACCACATTATGAGTGCCGCTTTCATTCATTTACAACATTATTATTATTCAATTTTAAATAAATTAAGTTTTTCATTAATAATAAAATTACACAGAAAAGCATTTGATGGATTTCAGGGAATTTTACCCATAATTACCCACTTTTCATATTCAGTGGTAACTGTAGGAAAAATTTAATGTGAAATATGTGCGCAAAGTTCCTCGGCTACGGCTCGTGCGTAAACGTTTCTTTCGGTGCAGCAAACTGTCACTTTGCGCACTAGTTGCACAAATAACTATTTTTCAACCATAATAGAAAAGCATTGATTCATATAACTGTACAAATTGATCATTGGATTTAAGGATATCTAGGTTCGCATCACCGATAATGATAAGATTAGCTGTATTATCAACCTCAAGAATTAACTGCTCTAGATCGGTAATGAAATTATCTTTATGAAAACTTTGTGGTCTATACAAGCTTATTATATTAAGTGTCAGATTATCAACATTGAAATTCAGCATAATATATTCTAGATTTTCTGAACTGAAATAGACAGATATTTCCTTGAAATTAATATTTTCTTTTATAAAAGCAACAAGGCCATGATAAAATATGTTTGGGGCACACTTGTATACAGCTTTATAACCATCTATTTGAAAAAGGCTACTTAGGTCAGGATTAATATTACTTCTGATAACAAATATCGATATATTCGCATTATGGATAGATAGAGTAAATTCGTCAAAATTCTGTCTCAGTGATCTAATATTAAGGTAGATAATTTTGAATGGATAACTAATCAGTTGAGCTAACAAGGAAGGGACGCTCTTATCAGCAAGCCAGCAATCGATTGTCGGAAACGTTTTGAATGGCAAAACCATCTCCTCAATTTGAAAATCATAGTCAATCATAATTGTAGTTGTTGATTAATTAAAAGGGTTCTGTAATTTTAATTTTCAATTTACCTGGAATAGTATTGTGCACGATTTATAGAGAATAAGGTGATAAAACACATTATATAAAAAGAGATGAAGAATAGCGGAAACAGGAATAAGAAAACAACTTGTGTAACTACAAAGCATTGGAGGTACAATCTCTTTAAATAATTTTGGCAAGGTCTGATTCGCATTTAATACGAATTACTTGTGCCTGAGGTTCCTTTCTTACAGGAATGTTTCTACCCTGAGAGGACCATACAAACTTATAACCAAGAGATCTTGCTTTATTCTTAGCTTGCATGAATAATTTTTCATTAAAAGCTGTGAGATTTTCATTAAAGAATACTGATTTATCTGACGGGTTTCCTAGAATTTTGTTAGTTTTGCTGCACGGCCTTTAGTAAGCCATTCAACACGAACTAATTTAGAAACAATCAACACAGGAGAATTATCTGATGAATTTGCAATGGATTTTCGGACAGGTAGTCTATGAGTAGCACTCACATCACTTTCTCTGAAGTTCAAGTTTATTTTCTCAGCTATGTGTTTCAAATCCCCAAGCATAGACCTATGAGTCGCATCAAGCTAGTGAATTTCCAAGTTATTTTTTCCACCGTATTGTTCAAGATCATTAATCTGCATAATAGGATCGTTAATGACAATATCCTTCGCGCTAATTTGTGTGTTCAGTTTGGCAATCTCACTAGTTAAGTTTTTATTTTCGGTACGTAGCACTTTTATCTCATTGATAAGTTCATCATATTTAGCGGAGATGAATACCTGACTCGCCTGTACAGAATTAACAGTCGTTTCAATACTTGCTAATTTAGTGTTCAAAGAATGGAGTATTGTACGAATTTCCAGATCATTAATGTTATCACTAGGGTTTCATTACCTGGAGATGTGATCCATGTTGCCCCTTCGAGTTTTTGCACACATGGAAACAACGCCACTTCTTTCGCTCGTCCTCCGACATACGACGATACGTAGTTTCTTTGAGACTGCACTCAAAATGAAATTTATTATTACACCCAAAACAAGTAATGACGTCACCTGATGCTGGCAGAGAACTGTTGCAATAATAACTCTGCGCCATCACAATTAATAAATAATAATTTAATGAAAGTTTTGAGCATGAAGGTTAGGATGATGAAACAAGAACGTTTCGTTATCTGAGTTCTGCTGTGATATCGACGTCCGCTCGCCTCGAACGACTGATTACGACTTGTAGTAAGTTAAGTAATAGTAAGTAAGTATATTAAGTTCAAAGTGAAAATTTTGAGTGTTTATTCCCGTTTATGGGTTTATTCTACTATAGTGAGGTCCAAGTTATAATGGCAGTGGAGAAAGATAGGAAAACAACGTTGCTGATCCTGCTGTTGCTGTCTTGTCAATGCCTTCTATGGAGGGTAACAGTTCATTCTCGTTTAAAATAATCAATTATATTTCATTAAAAAATAAATTATATTTTTCAATGATTTCATGATGAATTTTCATAATCAAGATTAAATATTTTCTTAATATTAATTATATTTCTACATTATTTCTGGCAACAGAACAATTCTGACCAGAACATTCTTTTTTCTGGCAACAGAACAAAGCGAGAAAGAGATAACGCTTCCGCTTTGTTGAACGATAGACAAGACAAGAATAGCAACAGAATTGCCAATCAAATACTGCCATTATAACGTGAACCTCACTATATCACCTTCAACACTTTAAAAATGTGGTCTATGAAAAGATGAAATACGGTTGAGTCTCCTTATGAAAATATAAATATAAGCCTCACTAAATAATGCCTGCGATTTCGCTTTGGAATCTCATGAAAATGAAACACATTTTGATGAATTATTTTTGCTAGAGCAATCCTGCTATCACATTATGTGCTATTTTATTCTATCGTGCAGGTTATCAAGAATAAACTAGGTATATTGCATATTGCAATAAAAAAGGTTTACAATTCTGACTTTGATAGGATTGAATTAATTTATTTCATACGTGATAGCCTACTAATAACATTATGAATACTGTACATAAATATCATACATGAATCGTTATTATTGGTTTGTGTTATAGTGGGAAGTGGAAACAAACATCGGACTTTGCATTTCTCAAGGAAGCCTCGATTGTGGTGTTGGTACAGCTCTGAATAAGAAGGAAGCATGAAGAAATGCGAAAAGAATTTCGGATAGGGATAGCAGTGTAAGAGGTTGGGGAAGTATTTTGCAGGATAAGGTTTGTCCATTGTGTTGTGAGGAGGGAGGGGGGTGAGAGAGATAGAAAGAGATGGTGGGGTGCTTCAGAAAGAAAATATCGGAACTATTCGATAAATCCAAGCCGACAAACTTCGCAAGATCAGGATACACAAATCACCCAACACTCACCCAACCACCTTCAACTCTTTCATTGCTTTTTCACGACCACCGCCATCAACCTTCAAGCCTTCCCTCTATAATACTTTTCAATGCGCATGCTTCTTCCTCGTTTTCTTCTTGTTCTTCTCCTTTTTCTCCTCCGCCGCTCGTACATCCTTCACCGCAGATATTCAATCTTCCAGGCAGACAGCTGAGATCGCTTTATATCCGCCAATCCTGGTTTTAAATCAGAGAGATAAGAAGAGGATAGAAGAATAAATCCAAATCGCACAATTGTGATAGTATGCTACCGAGCTCCACATACTAGTGTTGTACACTCTTGGAAGTAGTAATGCAAAATGCAAGATGCGTTCTCAATCCGCTAGTGTGAAATTGAACAGGTCATTTCAGAAACAACATGAGTCAAAAAAAAGCATTTTTGGGAAATCGAATAAAACAGTTTTATCCTTCATACATGCTAGTCATGATTTTTTTTTAATTATCAAGTATACTCCTAACTCACTAAAACTGAGTTGTATAGGAAAAACTCATTTAAAAATAATTTTGAATTTTTTCAGGCACTTTTAATTTGACTGACTTATGGTGTTTCTGAAATGAAAGACCTGAGAACAATATATATATATATATATATTTTAGGTTTATATTGATGAGAACAATGATAATAATAATTATAATTGTCAGTCAAGTATAAAAATACATTTAATATTAGAAATATTTCTATATAATAAAATATTCATTATAATAAAATAAATTATTACATTGGCTCCACTTCTGGTCCATCTTTGTCCACAGTGGGCCAAGTCAAAATTTTTTCATAGAAACTTTTTATTTCTTCACTATCATGCCTGATGTAAGGCATCAATTTTTTAATGTCCTCTATTTTCTTGGAATTGATGGGAATTAATCCATCTGTATAGGCTCTGGTAGTAGGAAGAGATAGTTGTGAGGGATTTGAATTCTTAATGAAAAGGTCTGGAACTGGAGTCCATCAATGAAAGTTTTGCAAATTACTTTCCCTTTCACATCGTTGCAGTGACTCATGTGCATGAATTTGCTGATTTGGAATGTAATTTTCTCATTTCTGGGTACATTGCGACCAGTTGTTTCATCTGACAACATTTTTTTCTTATAAAATCTCGGCCACCAGTTCTTGAAATCAACTATTTCATTGTTTTCCACCAATACAACAGAAATTCATTCATTCTTGAAGCTGACAAAATCAGATCTTTATATTCATGTAAGGTAAAAATTCTATCACTTCTGCGGATTTTCTTCTTTAAGACAGAAAAATCCCTGTCGCATGGCAGAAATGAGTGGCCGCGAACAGGGAAGTATTGGTCTACACTCTTGAACCTGTCCAATGCAACAAGTGCTGAACATAATCTCACAATGGTGTGGTTTTTGTTTTGCCCCCCACACCCATCGGAAAACAAATGCAAATTTTCTACATCTTCACATGAGGACTCAATATATTTCAATAGAAAGGTGCACACCTCATCAGATGTATACCTTATAAGATGACTTATTCACTACACCTATTTTCCGCTTATTTTTTGGAACGATATCTTCATTATTCTCCATAATTAAATTAATGAAATTTTCGAAAACGTATTGAAACACTTGATTCAAAGTATCACTGCTTGTAGAAAATATTGAACATAACCTAGCACAGTGAATCAGCAGTAAATATCGAACGTCTGTGTTTGCTTTTCGTCAGCTGTTCCATAGAGAAACAACGCAAGTCAGTGACTAATGTTGTTTCTGAAATGATATGAGAATCACGCTTGTAATCTAACCCATATCGAGAAGCCTGACTTATGTGGTTTCTCAGGAGAACTTTGTATTTACCTTCAAAGAATAAGATTCTGCATTAAACCAATTTTGACCAAAAAATGACTTATGTTGTTTCTGAAATGACCTGTTCAATTGTCAGGGGAAGAGTTTGGTGGTGTGTATCACCTTCCCTACTCATGTTTCAGTTGGTTTATTGACCGAGCGAAGTGTGGTCTAAGATTCAAGTCGACGTTTTTCATTTCTCTTCATGTCTATATGTATTTATGCAAGTTCTATGCATGTTTATATGTTCCGCGTTCTTTGCGAAACGCGGCAATATATTTTCATGTAATTTGACAGGAATGTTCCTTTTTGAATAGTGCGTCGATGTATATATACAGTATATAAGGTTTTTTGAAATTTTGCATTTCAAGAACAGGCTATAATACTGTATTATAATAGGAAAAATAATTTCCTTCATTGTCCAATATTACTGCAAAAAACAGACTACATAATAATTAATTTATTATTCATGATTAAACACTCAACATTTTTACTTTGAACTTCAGAAAACGCCTAACAAGGATCAATACTGATCATAGATCTTGTAATATATGAAGGACATATACTTGAGGAATCAAGAAATCAGAAAGGTGGAAATCTTGAGAATTAAGAAAGGTGAGTGTTGTGGGAAATGATCAAAGATGTGCGAAGGAGAAGATCCTATAACTTGAAAAAGCTATTATCAAGCATGACTATGACTTTGATCTAAAATAATGGAGTCATTGAAATAGAAAACATTTATACAGGCTACTCACTACTCTTCATAGAGACTGAAAACCTAGGTTGACTGAAGTACCTAATTTGATTTCAAAGCACAAAACGAGAAGCGTTATTCGAGGAAAAACACCATAATCAAATAAGAGATGTGGATTAAGTTTAGTAGTCTCATTGAAGTTGCACAGTAAACTCCTCATGATGTCAGATGTTGTTGGGAGATGTTTAGTTAGAAACTCTCGAGTAGTATACAAAAAAGGACGGCCAGTTTGAAGAAGGGACTGGACGTCGGTTTTCTTTTTTCTAACGATGAAAATGTTTTTGTGTCTGTGTTGAAGTGGTTGGGGGAGGTTCAGGTGGGAGTGGGAGTAGCCTGTCGTTGCGAATATAAGTGATGGTTTGGGGAGAGGTAGAGGTGGAAATATAGGCAAGGGGGAGGCTCTGTTCTGCAGGACAAATAGCCTGTCCTTGGCCTGCTGTTCTGCTGTAGACCGACAAGGAACCAGGGTTTACTTCCTCTTTTTCCCACCATCACCGAAAAGGGCTGATGAGGGGGAGAGGGACACTCAAAAGGTGCGTGTTATGACAACAGAAAAATATCGGGGCGATTCAATAAATTGAGTGGGCACTCTTTGGGAGACCCCCCGCAAATCAGCAGTTGTGCCTAATATTCTGTTTGTTGATGAACAATAATATTATTGTATTGGAGGGCACGACCGCTGTATTTTGATCCTGTTTGCGACCCATGTTCACTCAAGTCATGGCCAAAAAGAAAACCCAGCTCTCAACCAAACATAAATGAAATCCAAAATAAGAGGAGAGAAGCAAGGAGATTTTCCAGTGAAGAACCAGATTGAAATACTCCGAAATTGCAATTGTACTGTCTTTGGAATCCAACAATTCTATATAATTCAGGTATCTCGGCTGTCAGCGTCGGCTTTCACAGAAAAAATAGTTAGGCCTATTGATACTCCATGAAGATATCAAGAGGAGAATGAAAAAAAGGCCTATTATTTGAATCATCTTGTTTTATGTTGTAATAACTCATTTTGTTGTTGTTGTTGAATTGAGTGGATAAAGTTTGTCCCATCTGGAATATAGATATCTTCCTACTGCGGAAAATGGAAAAATTGAATGAATAGGTTGTACTTGAGTGTATCCAGATTGATTAAATCCTAGATCTTTGGTTGTACATGTTCTACCACGCAGCTCATACCTCAAAAACTACAAATCCAATATAACCAATTGTAATATCTTGTGCCGTGCTATGAATTTGGGAAGTTGATTTGGAATTTAGAATTTAGAAGCACACACAATATAACCTAATAAAAGGGATGCTTGATAAACATACTTAGTGCTAGAGAATGAGAATCCAGAAATGACAAAAGAGACAACGAAATAAAGAGAAGAAATAAAGTATATTGTCGCCTCTTACAGTTAAATTCAACAGTTAATAAAACAAAAAATCAAGTTGCATCATGAAAACCGGAAATGGAATTACGAAAATAATCTCAGATACAGATAATCAGTAGTATACTATCTGCTTTACTTTGCCTTACTATATTAAAGTTCAAGATTGAATCATAAGAAGCTTAAAGGACTCTAATTTCAGAAAGAAGAATTGAAAGTTACCATAGATATTTCTCAGAAGCCAATCATAAATAACAATAAATATTTTAAAAGAAAGAACAAAATAAAATTCAGAAAACTCTTAAGCTGGGTTTACACCAAAGTTATTAACAAAATGTTAATAACTTAATCCTTATAAATTCTATTTAGATTGAACGGAACTTGACAAACACATGTGTTCATCATGGGTATGATAAGTTATATTCAATCTTATAGAATCTATAAGGATAAAGTTACTAGTATTTCTGTGAACAGTAGACCTCACGCAGTATTCTCATCCACAAGTAACTGATTGAAACTATGGACCTCGTGAAAATACAGCAATAGACTGGCTTCTCCACACATCTGTGTAATCACTTGTCAGCTAATTTATGATGAATAATTCTATATTCTAACTAACAGGGTACCCGTGCTTCGCTACGGGAATTGAAAGATAATATAATTTTTGTGAAACAATTATAATCTAAATTCTACCAAAATTATTATAATCGTTTTTGAGATTAGGCCACAACTTGGCATGAAAATTATTGAGTCAAATCATTCGAATAATTAATTGATGTGTTGGAAGTGCTCTGTAGAATAGTAGTCTAATTGCAGCGAATTTTGTAGAATATTGGGCGGGGCATAAGAGTCGACCTCGACTTTATTCATTGGCAATTAATATTTCCCGTTGACAGTTATCAAATTAGCAGTGATCATGTTATTTTTATTTTTGTTTGATGCAATTGAAGATTAAATTCCAAATTAAGTTGATTCGGAATTGGATGACTCTGGTATCCATGGATATCTTGCTTATTCTGGAATTTTTGGCATAGCCTGTCGTTTACTTTTCGTTTCACTTATCCAAAAGTGTAAAATCAGCAAATCCACTGATTCTTTCTTCCATTCATGATAGTTAGTATAACATTTATTGTGGCCGATCTCTCATGATCTGAACTTTACTATAATAAATAATGAAGTGAAATCATTTTAATGTGAATTTGCATAAATCTGAATAGAATTTATTCAATCACTTTGATTGACTACGATTATATGATTTCTTTCTTTGATCTCAGCTTGAAACCAAAAGCTTAGGGATGGAAATTTGGATGTAAACTAACGTGTAACTCAATTTAATTTCTTTCTAAATTGACAACTTTAGTATTTACTTGTGATCTATCAATATCAATAGGTTTGTCCTGTGTCATGTAATGACATCATGAAAAGAAATAGGAGCAGCTGATGCAATATCATATTTTTTTCGATTAAGTTTTTAGCTGATTTTGAAACATAGAAATATCAGGCCCAGTAGCACAAAAGCCTGTCCAATTTCAATCAGGATTGAATCTCATGAGAATTAATCAGAGCAGGGGTTATTTTCAATAGGAGGCTTCTCTTATTGGTTCTCGTGGTATTTAGTCTAGATTATTAATTAACAGACAGTGCAACTGGCTTTCTCAAGGCCATGGCTGCGTACAAACATTGAGCAAAAGTGGAACCAATACAACAGAAACTGAAGAAATTAGTCGCATTTCTATCACCTCACAATGAACAATACATTCAACTACCATATATGTTTGGAGAGATCGTTTTTAAATTTCTTTTGATATCATCCGGTGTCTTTCTGAAGCTATTCTTCCAGATGTTCCATGAATACTGCAATGTTTTAAAATATGGTCGCCAAATTTGGTAACTCAACTACAGCTTTCATTTATTTATTTATCATTTACAATCAACTTAAGGACAAAGAAACAGACCACAGTCCAAAACTTCTTTTCATCCCAATTTCAGTATTTCAGACCCTTATGTACCAGTTCCACTACGATGTGATGAAACCTACATACAAAGAGAACCTACAACTGCTTTATCAGGATACTGACAGCTTATTCTACATCGTGAAAACTGAGAACCTATACAATGACATCATCAACAATCAGCAGCTTAAAGATATCTTTAACACTTCAGAGTACCCTGCAGACCACCCAAAGTAACAATAGGGCTCCCGGTGGTGATGTCATACCAGCTGAACTATGGAAGTATGGCGGGAAAAAATTGAACAGCATGCTCCATAAATTGATAATGATGATATGGGAAAGAGAGACAATGCCCTCAGAATGGAACAATGGACTTATATGCCCAATACTGAAGAAAGGGGACAAATTAGATTGTAAAAATTATCGAGGCATTACACTCTTAAATGTGGCATACAAAATCTTCACCTCAGTCCTCCTGCAAAGAATAAGTGCATATGCGGAGAATATTATAGGAGAATACCAGTGCGGCTTTAGACCTGGAAGAAGTACCACTGATCAGATATTCAATGTTAGACAGACAATGGAAAAAAGTTATGAATTTAACATAGATCTACACATGCTATTTATTGATTATAAGCAAGCATTCGACTCAATAGATAGGAATAAGCTGCTAGATGCACTTGAGAGCTATGGTTTGCCAAAGAAGCTTATAATGCTGACAAAAATGACATTCATGAGAAGTCAAGCTAGGGTTCTAGAGGCAGGAAAGTTGAGCCGAAGTCTTGACATTGTCAAGGGCGTCAGACAGGGAGATGCCCTGTCAGCTGTTCTCTTCAACTTGGCTTTGAACAAGGTCATGCGGGAGATGGACCCAAGAGGCACAATAATATATAAATCAAAGCAAATTCATGCCTATGCTGACGATATCTTGTTGGTGACCCGGAATCTGGCTACACTTAAGGAGACGTTTTTAAAGATAGAGCAGGAAGGAAAGCCACTAGGACTTAAGGTGAACGAATCTAAGACTAAGTATATGCTAATGTCAAGTGTGCAGGCCCGAAGAAGGAGAAACGAACCAGTTAGGATAGGACAGTTCTTGTTTGAAAATGTGAGCAGTTTCGTTTACCTAGGCACAGAGCTGAATGTAGAAAATAAAATGTCTGAAGAAATAAACAAACCAATAATAACGATTCATGTATGATATTTATGTACAGTATTCATAATGTAATTAGTAGCACGTATGAAATAAATTAATTCAATCCTATCAAAGACAGAATTGTAAACCTTATTTATTGCAATATGCAATATACCTAGTTTATTCTTGATAACCTGCACGATAGAATAAAATAGCACATAATGTGATAACAGGATTGCTCTAGCAAAAATAATTCATCAAAATGTGTTTCATTTTCATGAGATTCCAAAGCGAAATCGCAGGCATTATTTCGTGAGGCTTATTTATATTTTAATAAGGAGACTCAACCGTATTTCATCTTTTCATAGATCACATTTTTAAATTGTTGAAGGTGATATAGTGAGGTTCACGTTATAAAGGCAGTATTTGATTGGCAATTCTATTGCTATTCTTGTCTTGTCTATCGTTCAACAAAGCAGAAGCGTTATCTCTTTCTCGCTTTGTTCTGTTGCCAGAAAAAAGAATGTTCTGGTCAGAATTTTTCTGTTGCCAGAAACAATGTAGAAATATAATTAATATTAACAAAATATTTAATCTTGATTATGAAAATTCATCATGAAATCATTGAAAAATATAATTTATTTCTTGATGAAATATAATTGATTATTTTAAACGAGAATGAACTGTTAACCTCAATAGAAGGCATTGACAAGACAGCAACAGCAGGATCAGCAACGTTGTTTTCCTATCTTTCTCCACTGCCATTATAACTTGGACCTCACTATAGTAGAATAAACCCATAAACGGGAATAAACACTCAAAATTTTCACTTTGAACTTAATATACTTACTTACTATTACTCAACTTACTACAAGTCGTAATCAGTCGTTCGAGGCGAGCGGACGTCGATATCACAGCAGAACTCAGATAACGAAACGTTCTTGTTTCATCATCCTAACCTTCATGCTCAAAACTTTCATTAAAATTATTATTTATTAATTGTGATGGCGCAGAGTTATTATTGCAACAGTTCTCTGCCAGCATCAGGTGACGTCATTACTTGTTTTGGGTGTAATAATAAATTTCATTTTGAGTGCAGTCTCAAAGAAACTACGTATCGTCGTATGTCGGAGGACGAGCGAAAGAAGTGGCGTTGTTTCCATGTGTGCAAAAACTCGAAAGGGGCAACAGGGATCGCATCTCCAGGTAATGAAACCCCTAGTGATAACATTAATGATCTGGAAATTCGTACAATACTCCATTCTTTGAACACTAAATTAGCAAGTATTGAAACGACTGTTAATTCTGTACAGGCGAGTCAGGTATTCATCTCCGTTAAATATGATGAACTTATCAATGAGATAAAAGTGCTACGTACCGAAAATAAAAACTTAACTAGTGAGATTGCCAAACTGAACACACAAATTAGCGCGAAGGATATTGTCATTAACGATCCTATTATGCAGATTAATGATCTTGAACAATACGGTGGAAAAAATAACTTGGAAATTCACTAGCTTGATGTGACTCATAGGTCTATGCTTGGGGATTTGAAACACATAGCTGAGAAAATAAACTTGAACTTCAGAGAAAGTGATGTGAGTGCTACTCATAGACTACCTGTCCGAAAATCCATTGCAAATTCATCAGAAAATTCTCCTGTGTTGATTGTTTCTAAATTAGTTCGTGTTGAATGGCTTACTAAAGGCCGTGCAGCAAAACTAACAAAATTCTAGGAAACCCGTCAGATAAATCAGTATTCTTTAATGAAAATCTCACAGCTTTTAATGAAAAATTATTCATGCAAGCTAAGAATAAAGCAAGATCTCTTGGTTATAAGTTTGTATGGTCCTCTCAGGGTAGAAACATTCCTGTAAGAAAGGAACCTCAGGCACAAGTAATTCGTATTAAATGCGAATCAGACCTTGCCAAAATTATTTAAAGAGATTGTACCTCCAATGCTTTGTAGTTACACAAGTTGTTTTCTTATTCCTGTTTCCGCTATTCTTCATCTCTTTTTATATAATGTGTTTTATCACCTTATTCTCTATAAATCGTGCACAATACTATTCCAGGTAAATTGAAAATTAAAATTACAGAACCCTTTTAATTAATCAACAACTACAATTATGATTGACTATGATTTTCAAATTGAGGAGATGGTTTTGCCATTCAAAACGTTTCCGACAATCGATTGCTGGCTTGCTGATAAGAGCGTCCCTTCCTTGTTAGCTCAACTGATTAGTTATCCATTCAAAATTATCTACCTTAATATTAGATCACTGAGACAGAATTTTGACGAATTTACTCTATCTATCCATAATGCGAATATATCGATATTTGTTATCAGAAGTAATATTAATCCTGACCTAAGTAGCCTTTTTCAAATAGATGGTTATAAAGCTGTATACAAGTGTGCCCCAAACATATTTTATCATGGCCTTGTTGCTTTTATAAAAGAAAATATTAATTTCAAGGAAATATCTGTCTATTTCAGTTCAGAAAATCTAGAATATATTATGCTGAATTTCAATGTTGATAATCTGACACTTAATATAATAAGCTTGTATAGACCACAAAGTTTTCATAAAGATAATTTCATTACCGATCTAGAGCAGTTAATTCTTGAGGTTGATAATACAGCTAATCTTATCATTATCGGTGATGCGAACCTAGATATCCTTAAATCCAATGATCAATTTGTACAGTTATATGAATCAATGCTTTTCTATTATGGTTGAAAAATAGTTATTTGTGCAACTAGTGCGCAAAGTGACAGTTTGCTGCACCGAAAGAAACGTTTACGCACGAGCCGTAGCCGAGGAACTTTGCGCACATATTTCACATTAAATTTTTCCTACAGTTACCACTGAATATGAAAAGTGGGTAATTATGGGTAAAATTCCCTGAAATCCATCAAATGCTTTTCTGTGTAATTTTATTATTAATGAAAAACTTAATTTATTTAAAATTGAATAATAATAATGTTGTAAATGAATGAAAGCGGCACTCATAATGTGGTGAATGTGGTGGCTGCCAACCACTGTCATCGTTGTCCACTGCCCCCCATATTATAACCACTATACCACAGTCAGTGTTACCAACTTAATTTTGATTTTCCTGCACTGGTGCTCCATATAACCTACTAACTATTTTGCGTTGTCATGCTGCAAATCTGGAGTACACAAAGTAATACTTTGCGCACTAGAGCGGAAAAGTGATTCTTTGCGGCCTGCAATCAGTGCAGAAATGCTCACTTTTCACAGCCAAATACTACCAAGCATAAAGCTGGCATAAAAGCCATGATTAACACAAAAAACTGAGACTACATTTAGTACTGCTTTCAACAGAGAGCAGATCCAGAGTGAAGCCACGGTACGCCTGCCTTGTTGAGACAGCTGCGTGATTGGCCATACTAGATTCTCGATTATTGCAACTTAACCAAAGTCAACTGTGATTGGCAGTTACTATTTTCTAGAAAATATTCATCAGAATTTCCACCAATAGAAAAGAACGGTACAACTACAATTTACGATACATTCTCCCACCAAGTGACAGCTATTTTCCAAATTCCTAACCAAATAAGGCATGATTGATAATCAATAGAACACGAATTCCTTGCCTTAAAAGGTCATGAACCAGGCTGATGCTCCAGGAAAATCAACGATTTTCCCAGTAGCATACCTTCTATGCACACACTAACAAAGTCGACACAACACAACGCAGAAAAGCAAAGCAGCGAAATGAATTTTCATAACAGGGTAACTTCTCATGACAATCAGCATAATCCTCATCATTCATAATAGGAACAATGAATATTGTTACAATCTCATTGTAGGCCAACCCATGCTAATTATGCTCACGTATATGACAGTTACATGGAGACTATAATCTGATAAAGCCTACAGCTACTATTTAAAGTAACTGTAATATATTGTAGCTTACTTTTGTTATCAACATTTCACACGTTTGAAAATTTGAATCAACTAACTGGACAGAATCCGAATAGTTTGTTTTCATACACATACATAAAATATCACGCATATATATCAGCTTCTTTTCAATCCCCCCTCCAAATTATACAAAAAAAATCTTGTTATCTCGTCAGAGTAGTCATTAAACACTGCTGACCTTTTTGGGACCCCCCCCCCCACAACTGTCGGCGTGTGGGCATCCCTGTAAGAATATAAGATAATTGCCATATAGATTGGTTATTCTATGCTTATATGCAGCAGCTACAATAATACATTCTTCAGTTATCTATTCAAGAATTCAAACAAAAAATCCTTAAGCTGCGATTACACCAAAGTTATTAACATAGTGTCCACTTTTCCGTCCTTCTAGCTTCTATTAGATTGAACGGAACTTGAACACATATAACTATGTTCATCATGTGTATGATAAGTTATGTCTAATCTAATAGAATCTATAAGAACCGAGAAATAAACATTTTGTTAATAACTTCTGTGTAAACGCAGCTTTAGGGGTCTTGAAATCAACGCATACTTTGAGGGAATAGGTCTACATGACACAGGATACACGATGTGAATTGTAATAATTCTAAACTACTATAATCAACTAAATTCAACAGCCTTATCCTATAACAGTTTCGAATAATTCCATTCACAACTGAATTTTCAAGTTTCGCAATGTTTTAAGTTGCAATTAACCACATGATCAGCACGAATTCAGGTATTGAAAACAGTAATTTTCAGTATCTTAGCAGGAGAAAGAATTCTGGATGAATTATATTAGCAAACCAAACATCCTCGCTTGATTGTTATCTATCCTTGTCCGTAATACTAACGGTACCTACAAAAACAAAGTACTGTAGTTGGGGATTACGGATTACACTCGAAGCACACCGGTAAATATAGAGAGTTTTCGTTTAACTTTTAATTAATGTCAAGTTAATTAAAAGTTTTATAACGCGAAAATTTACATTTTTGGCTACTTTCCGCGCTGTGCGTTGGAAAAGGTTACGGACAGAGCTGCGAGAGAAATGAGGGGATAATGAGAGAGGGTTGAAGTGGAAGATTAAGACAAAGAATGAGAGAGAGTGAAAGAAAGAGCGTGTAGACAATGATGGAGTACGGCTGAGTACTTGATGAAAAAACTAATTTCACTCGCAAAATAAACTTGCCAATGAACGGATAGCACAGAAACTCCTGCCACTGGCCAACCTAAGCTTGCATATTGTTTTCATCATAACCAACAGGAAGTCATTCCGGCAAGTTTTCAATATCTTATTCAGCTGTACTTCTTCATTCACTAATAATCCCAACATTGGAGAAGATAATTGGATTTTGATTATGCACACATAACAGAACTGGGGAAGAAGAAGAATAATAATGAAGTGGGAAGGGAATCCAACAAGAAAAAAATCTGGTGTGGCGCACTCACAACTTTCCTTGCCGTTATGAAAATTGATCACCTGACGCTAGTTTTCATGCGCATCTCAAGTCTACTTATAAACAAATATCTGAGCCAGCTGGTGACAGGACAATAACGCTGGATACATGCGAGGTCTGCTATGTATTCATAGTGAATCATTTAATAGAATTAAAGTAACTATATTACCCAAAGTATGGCCATTGAAATTTTTTTTCCCGCCACCGCCATGAAGATTCCAAATATTTGAAATTTACAATGGAGCTTATAGAATAGTGTTACAGAATATTGGAAGGTAGAAACTCGAAATCCTTGAGCTCTTGTCCAATTTCTTATAACACGCTATCACTAAAACACACATTTTTAAAACAATAGTTTTCAATAAAGATTTGCCAATTTTTTCAACATTAGTAACAAGCAAACATTTTTTCAGGTGTAGTACGGGCGCAAATGTCATTCCGTGGTCATTTTTGAGTAACAGCCGTGAAAGATGTCTCAATTTCTTCGTTAGGTCTAGCATAATAAGGATCGTGATGATGATAAGTCGAAATCACAGGCAAACACCTTGGAAACAAGATGGCCACCAAAATTTTCATGGTTTTGCTATATCGCTTGTATATCAATAATCGTTCAATATTATATTGAACCATTTTTCCAGACGAAAATATTTTAAACATCTTCCTCTACAATTTTTGTCCCATGAAATTTTCTTCTAAAACGCATATTTTGGAGTTATAACCTTCAAAAGCTCAAAAAAAAACTTTTTCCAAATTTGTTCAAATTTCATTCCATTAGGCCCCTATAACTTTTTTTGTGCAAGTGATACGGAAACAAAAAATTTTTTTCCGCTTCGTGAAATAGATAATCCATGATTGTAATCTCAAAAATGTTTGTCATCATAGAAAAATCCAAGATGGCGGCCAAAAATCTAATTTCAAGAGTTTGAAGTTATATTCACCATAGTAAAAGTTGGTGGAATTCGATAAATCTTTCGGATATTGTAGTATGATTATTTTGAAGCTTCCATATGGCTGAATTGATGCGATATCCTCGTCATTATTAGAATTACAGACGATTTCTTGAAAATCGACATATTTTTGCCGCCATCTTGTTTTTTTTTTTCATCACGACGAACATTTTTGAGATTGCCATCATGGATATTCTCTTCCTACACATCATAATAAAGAGATTGATACCATTCTCAAGTCTGTACCTTCAAGAAGTTATGAGTTACACGGTTTTCTAATTGTTGGGATTGGCATTTGGTGGAAAAAGCGTGTTTTCCGCTGCACACACTACTTTTTACTCTTTTTCCGATGACGCTCCAGCCGTGAAATATGGACTTACAGCCTCCAACCAGATGTCATTTTGAAGCTTTGGAAATAGTCAACAAAACTGTGTCAATAATACTAGTGTTTGTCTACTGCCAATACATATACAGGGTGTAAAGTAAAATATTGTCCCGAAAAATATATGTTCAAAGTTTTTTAAGTTGAATAAATAATGGAAAGAAAGGTCGAAATGGGATGATTCTCTCGAACATCATTGTTTTGTTAATTCTAAGCACTTTGGTGGAAAAACCAATCCAATATCTTTCACAATACCCTAACTGAATAACAAGCGATATAAAAATTTCTGTCAATAATGATCGCCATCTTGTATTTTTCAATGATGTCGAATATTTTCGTTGTTTCCATCATCAATATACTTATTCGTCTTGTTTTAACGAAGAGATTGAGACCATTTGCAAGTCTCTATCTTGAAGTATAGTCCAGTCAACGGAAGATTATAGAGGGAAAAGTTTGGAACACTATTTTCAACTCCACAGCCAAGGGGTGGCGGTAGTTTGAAAGTACCATTTTTTCATTTTTCGCATATATCACGGAAACTATGCATCTTATGAACATTTGTATTCTCTGCAAAATTGAAGCTTACAAAATTGCCAACAAGTTTTGACCTTTACATGTTTTCCATATCTCTCATAGTTTCTGAGATATCCGCCCTTGAAGGTGAGACATGTTTTGAAAAAACACTTCTGCCTTCAATTTTTTAATCTTCTCGGCCTTATAATTCTTGAACGATTGATGAAAAAAATCAATGATTTGAAAAACCGTGCTGATTATGAGCTGATAGAGCATCAAATTATCTCCGATTTGATGTATATTTTCACTATTTTACGCATTTCCCTAGGACTGTTGCAGCAATTTTAGTGTTGAGAGTGAAATTTTCTGTTCAGCAACAATACATCAGTTGACAATGAAGTTTGAAGGGAATGTTTGGAACACAATTTTCGACTTTGCAGCTTTGTTGAGACTAGTTTGGAGGTGAGCATATCAAAAATCCCAACCCCTCCATCATGTGCTGAAGGGATGAGGGTGGTTTGAAAGTTGCATTTTCCACTTATTACTTACATGCTTATATCTTGGAAACAATGTGTTATTTTGACATAATCAACTACATAAAAATGAAGCTTAATACATTTCCTACAAGTTTGTCGAATACCTTTTACAGCTTTTTTAGATTTTAGTGTCTTTGTTTGGTAGGAAGTTTAGAAACAACCCCTGTGTTTAGTTCCACAGACGTTCCAATAGGTACTCAAAATGAATGTTCATACCGCAGCACACTGCAAATTTATGATGACAGAATACTAGTGTGATATTCGAAAAAAATCACTTATTGCAAATCTTGAGATTTGACACTCAAAACTAAAACTGCTGCAACAGTCGTATGGGATTGCGTGAACTAGTCGAATTATACATGAAATGGAAGATAATTTAATGATCTACAATCTCGTATCTAGCACATTCTTGTTCTATCAATTGTTGAAAAGTTATAGGACTTGAAATAGCGAAAAATGGAAGAAAAACTGGTTTTTCGAAAATGCATCACTTCAGAACATGAATATCTCGAGAAGTATAGGATTTATCGAAAACCTCTATTCGACAAAACTAGTAGGAAATTTATTGAGCTTCATTTTTATGTAGTTGATTATGTCAATATAACACATTGTTTCAAATATATAAGCATGTAAGTAATAAGTGAAAAATGCAACTTTCAAACCACCCTCATCCCTTCAGCACATGATGAAGGGGTTAGGATTTTTGATATGCTCACCTCTAAACTAGTCTCAACAAAGCTGCAAAGTCGAAAATTGTGTTCCAAACATTCCCTTCAAACTTCATTGTCAACTGATGTATTGTTGCTGAACAGAAAATTTCACTCTCAACACTAAAATTGCTGCAACAGTTGTAGGGAAATGCGTAAAATGGTGAAAATATACATCAAATCGAAGATAATTTGATGCTTTATCAGCTCAAAATCAGCACGGATTTTTTTCATCAATCGTTCATGAATTATAAGGCCGAAAAGATTAAAAAATTGAAGGCAGAAGTGTTTTTCAAAGCATGTCTCACCTTCAAGGGCGGATATCTCAGAAACTATGAGAGATATGGGAAAAATGTAAAGGACAAAACTTGTTGGTAATTTTGTAAGCTTCAATTTTTCCAGGAATACAAATGTTCATAAGATACATAGTCTCCGTGATAAATGCGAAAAATGAAAAAATGGAACTTTCAAACCACCCCCACCCCTTTGGCACAGTGGTTAGGAGTGAGGACATTTGATATGTTAATCCTCTAACTATCCTTAAAAGAGCTGTGGAGTTAAAAATAGTGTTCCAAACTTTTCCCTCTATACCTTTATTTGAGCATTCGTTGCCTGGACTAGTAGTCATGAAAAAATCGATTTTATAGGTCTAGCTTGTTACCTCATGCGTATGGAAAAACGCACCAGAAATCATGCAGGGTTTTTTTTGGAGGGCGCTGGAGAACTCATTTTTTGACGTACAGCGCATGAAGATATATCGTTCAAAATTTGAAAAAACGTTCTAAATTTCATAGATTCAAAATTTCTCTGTATCTCTTGCACAAAAAAGTTATAATGGAATGAAATTTGAACAAATTTAGAAAAAAGGTTTTTCTGGGCTTTTGAAGGTTATAACTAAAAATATGCGTTTAGAAGAAAATTTTATAGGGAAATGTTTAAAATATTTTCGCCCAGAAAAACGGTTCAATATATTGAACGGTTATTGATATACAAGCGATATAGCAAAACCCTGAAAATTTTGGCGGCCATCTTGTTTCCGAGGTGATTTCGAAATCGAGATTTCGACTTATCATCATCACGATCCTTATTATGCTAGACCTAACGAAGAAATTGAGACATCATCCACTGCTGTTACTCAAAAATGACCACGGAGTGCCTTATTCATGACATTTGCGCCCGGACTAGTGGTTGCATTTTGTAGTTTTACAAAAATGTTGAGCACTGTCTGTAGTAGGTAGGATAATAATGAAGATAAGGAAGAAGGGAGAAGAATGCAGAGAAGAAATAGAGATGAAAAGAAGCAGACTCGCAGGCTGAATTAGGGAAAGCTGATGATCGGGGTCTCCCGGGCGTCGGGTGTCGAAGGGTCTTGGTTGTTGGCTGCTTGCTGCCGGCTAGCGTCATCAAAATTCCTTGCACTTGCGCCAGCTCAAAACAGCTCCAGATACCACTTGGGAGAGTGTAAGAAACAAAGTGTTAATTGGGCAAATGTTTCTTCTCTTGCTTCTTATTTTCTTTCTTCTAGTTTTTTCCTCCTTCTGCTGCTCCTCCCCCGCTTCTTCTTCCCCTTCTTCAGCTGTTCTCATCTTCCTTAGCTACTAGCACAGGTCTAATGTGCTCTTGGCGCAAGATAACTTGTTTATCTTCTTTTCCAAAGAACAAAGTTGGATCCAGCAGCACACACGGGATGATAATGGAGGCGTTGCCTGGTCTGACCTCAGCCACTCTCCTCGTTTTTCCTTCCCTGCCATCTTCCTCTCTCTCATCCCTTCTTGGTCAAAATTTTCAGCTCCACTCTGTTTGATGAAAACAAAACCCTCTTTGCTTCATTACCTTCTACTAAGCAGGAAAAGTGTTTGTGGCTGTGGCCATCTCACACACACATAGCCTGCCTATGCAATAGACGCCAAACTAGTTACTTAGTTACGTACTGCTGATACTGGGTAACAAATTAACTTGCAATTTACCAGAGCAGATTTGTTCTGAAAAAAAACTTCTAAAATATGAAAGCATATAATTTTTTCATTAATGTATAAACTTTTTACTGTCTACTTTACCCTCATAAATACCAACAGCATTTACAGGATCAGTTTATTAACTTGAATTTTGCCTTAGCTGATTATGCAATTGCAGTCAAATTTTTTAAAGAGTCTCTAGAACACACATGTGGCGAAATAACGAACGTAAAATAAGCACTGCTTCAATCCAGCTCTGTAGAGCAATTTCTATAGATAGAAACGAGTTTTATTATGGACATATACAAGGAATTAAAATCTTCAGAATGGAGAGGGACTGTGATTTGAATTTGAATAATATAAACTTGAACAACTAAACATAAATCGACAGAGTTTTACAAATAGCTTTTGATTCTCGGAAAATTTTATCAATTTCAACAACAAACAACTGGAAAAAGATTAAGATATGATATAGTTGAAAATTCAACAGATCTGAAAATTGTTTGGAAATTAATTATTATCAACTTCGAATATAAACAATCATTGTAACTATAGACTATCTTTAGTAGCGGTACAATACTGGACTTAATTTTAAACAAAAATATATTATGTAGCATATTTCATGCGATGAGCAACTCAAATTCACTTGAACGTCAATATGTATTATGATGCGATATGAATTGTATAGAATTTCATAATGGAAGTTCAATTCTTTGTACAACTCATTTCTTAGGTGGGGCAAATTATTATTATTAAACTTTTCGAAGTCATCGTTCAAAACTCAAGAATAGATTAAAAATACTAAAAATCATGGTTAACCATAGTGACCATGGTACGCTTAGACCTACCGCCTAATCCATATTCGGGAACTCTCAATAAAATTAATTTGAAACAGTAACAAAATTTGTAGTAAGAAATGTTTTTATTATTATAGAATGAAATATTCACCCAAAACTGATCAATTATTTTTTTATCAATGATACTTTCACCTCAAGCGTGAGAAAAAAGGGCCGTTATTGAAATTTTGAACAGGAAAGAATAATTATACTGTATTTGTTCTTGAACACACACAACGATTTATCGACAAAAGTACGGTACCAAGAATGTTGGCCTACAATCGGTTAATCAGCCAAACGGAGGACATGCTGGGTGTCGTGTTGTCGCAAAATGGTAGTAGGTCCAAGTGAAATGAGTTAATTTTGAACTAAATTTTGATTCCAAACTTAAATTTAGAAATCTTAAAATTATAAAAATGGTTAATTCATCATAGATTTCTTCTTATATTTGTGGATTTACGAACTTCTCAAGATGATAAAATTAAGATAGCCTCGATTTCTCAAGAGATTGAACTGTAGTACAGCTCTCAAACACAGTGCTGTAGAAAAAACACCTCATGAGAGATGGAACATTTTTGCAGGAAACTGATGTAACAAAAGTGGCTTGCATTGCCAGTGGAATAGAAATCGAAGTTGTTGGTCCGCTGTGGGCTCTGGGTGTTTCGGGGGATCTCCCGCTAGAGTCGGATTATTTCGGACGATTTGACAGCACTTTCTTCTTCTCACACGGATGACCCTTCTTGGTCTCGGCTCAAGCGTACGGAACAGGCACGGCCCGTGTAGCAGCTCAATATATTTTTACGCAGTGGCTACAGTTACGGTAACCGTAGCTCCAGTTCGCGTTCCGGTAAAATTATGACTTCGTTTGCGCATGCGCAAACAAACTTCGTTATCATTACCGGAGCTTACCTTGTCTAAATACAGCATTATAATGCCTATATATATATATATATATAATATATATATATATATATATATATATAATATATATATATATATATATATATCCATATACGCATTACAATGCTGTATTTAGACAAGGTAAGCTTAGTGCATATATATTATGTGGATGTATGGTGTAGCATATCTGAATAGAGCATAATTATATTAGAGCAGCTGAAAATTGAACATCAACTGAGACTGAAAGTATCACTTCTGAAGTTGTTTCCTAATCTATCTTTCGGGGTTTCAGGTACAGAACCCCCCCTACAACACACAAAAAAAACGAAAAAAAACGGGAGTTTCGGTAATAAATAGCTTAGGTCTATAATGATTCATTTAAAGGCTCTCTGCATAGCTTTTTCCTTACTTTTTTTTGGTCGATGTCACTTGGACTTACTTTTCATTATTGAAATCCTGGAAGGATGTAAACTCCATGATTGAAACAATAGGTTACTTAGAAATCATAAACATGTGACCAAAAATCTCCAACATCACAATGCACATGTAAATAGCGGTAGCCGCGCATGCGCAAATGTTTACCGGAACGCTAACTGGAGCTACGGTTACCGTAACTGTAGCCACAGCGATATTTTTATATTGCTCCCTTGTATAGGGAAATCCATGTTACGTATAATAGCAGTGAAGAAAAATAGAACAGCGTTGCTGATTCTCTGCCTTGCCACTGCCTTCTATAGAGAATAGCTAATATTGGTAAATCTGATGATATCTACTGTACATTCTTGTTTAAATTGATAAATAATATTTTATACCAGATTTAACCTGTTTACTTATCGTAGTCTATGATTTTATTCGCCAAAAAATGTCAATGAATTAATAATAAATTTTTATAATTGAGTTGAGATTATTTGTTGATTAAATTTATTTCTACATTGTTAAAAAATGATCTGACAACGTTACAGAGCTAGAAAAGGATAGTGCCATCTACTTTGTCAAATGATAGACAAGGATAGCAAAAGCAATGTTAATCAAATACTGCCATTATAACGTGAACCTCACTATAGTGATAAACTTTTCTCTACTTGCACATAATCCTAATATATGTAACTCAAATCATCACACTATATTTTTTAATTATACTGCACTTAAAATATTTTTCATACCTATTTCAGTACATGCATAAAACTATAGAGTTCGAAAATTATGATTTTGAGAGTTGATTTAGAGTTCTAAGATAATGTTTGGATTGAAAGTGACAAATTAATTTTTTTCATAGATATATTTTGTATAATAGTGGAGTTGATATAGAATAATAATAATAAATAAGAAGAATGACAATCTCTTAATAATTTGACAGATACAAAAATTTATGTTTTTTGTTTCATATCATCAATGAAGGAAGCTTTGAAGCAATGGATTTTGACAGGCAGCCCAGAGGACAAGGAGAGGTATGCTAAGGAAAAGAATGAAGCAAAAAGGACAGTGGCACAGGCAACGGCTAAGGCAATGGATGAGGCATACAGGGAACTGGAGGAAGGTCTTGGAGAAAGACATTTGATCAGAATAGCCAAGACAAAAAACAAATTATCCAAAGATTTCATTTTGAAGAAGCAAATGAAGGATGAACAGGAGCTGTGCTAAAAGATTATGAGGAGATAAGATGTCGGTGGATGAGATATTTTGAAAGACTACTGAATGAAGAGAATCCAAGAGAAAAGTTTGAAGATGGGGATATAAATGAGAATGTTGTGCAACAAATAGACAGAAATGAAGTGGCTGTTGTACTGAGAGCAATGAAGAATGGGAAAGCTGTGGGAGTGGATCAAATCCCAATTGAAGCCTGGAAGTGCTTAGGGGAGGAGGGAGTTGATTTGTTGTGGAATCTCCTGACAAAAATATGGGACCAAGAGAAAATGCCAGATGAATGGCGAAGTAGTGTATTGGTTCCCATCTACAAAGGTAAAGGTGATGTCCAAGAGTGCAATAATTATAGAGGCATAAAGCTAATGTCTCATACAATGAAGGTTTGGGAGAGGATTATTGAGAAGAGACTAAGACAAGAGACCACAATCAGTGAGGAGCAATTTGGATTTATGCCAGGAAGAGGAACAACAGATGCAATATTTGCTCTCCGGCAGCTGGTGGAGAAGACAAGAGAGCTAAGGTCTCAGCGGCACATGGCATTTGTTGACCTGGAAAAAGCCTATGACAGGGTGCCCAGGCAAGAGATTTGGCGAAGTATGAAAGGAAAAGGTGTGCCAGAGAAGTATGTTCGATTGCTGAAGGAGATGTACAAGGGAGCCATCACTCGAGTGAGAACCAGTTTTGGAATTGACCCAAGAGTTTCCTGTGAAAGTTGGCCTTCACCAGGGTTCAGCACTTAGCCCATATCTGTTTGATCTGCTCATGGATGTCGTGGGTGCTGCAGTCAAGAGGCCAGCATGCTATTTGCAGATGACATCGTGCTCTGTGAACCTACCAAAGATCAGTTGGAAGAAAGGCTGGAAAGCTGGAGGAAGACTTTGGAGGAAAGGGGACTGAAAATTAGCCGATCAAAAACAGAGTACATGGTATTGGGAAACAATGATGGGCTACCCTTACAGCTTGAAGAAAACCAACTCCAACCAGTTGCAAGTTTCAAGTACCTGGGTTCAAGTGTACAGAGAGATGGAGGGCTTCATGTGGAAATACAGCATAGAATAAATTGTGGATGGATGAACTGGAGAAAAATGAGTGGTGTTCTTTGTGATAAGAGAGTGAATTGTCAAATGAAGGGAAAAGTGTATAGATCAGTTGTGAGGCCAGCTATGCTGTATGGAACAGAAACATGGCCCATTTCAAAGAAACAGGAACGAAAGATGGAAGTGACTGAGATGAGAATGTTAAGATGGATGTGTGGGGTTACAAGAAGAGATAAAATAAGAAATGAATTGATCAGAGGCACTGTAAAAGTTGGACCACTGGGAACGAAAATGCAGGAGACAAGGATGAGGTGGTTTGGGCATGTACAGCGACGGGAGGAGGATTATGTTGGACGAAGAGTGCAGGATTTGGTTTTGGATAGTGTGAGAGGACGAGGTAAACCTAGGATGAGGTGGGATAGAATAGCGGCTGACTTGCGGGAGAGTGGTTGGAGGAGAGAGGAAGCATTGGATAGGGCTTTGTGGAGAGGCAGACTAAGAGGAAGGAATGCCGATCCCATTTAAATGGGATAAGGCACAGCAAAAGAAGAAGAAGAAGAAGAAGAAGAGAAGAAGAAGAAGAAGAAGAAGAAGAAGTTTCATAATCATCAATCTCTTTAGTTGCACGAGTACCGTATCGACATTCTAGTCATGCCGTAGATCATTTTTATAGAGTTTCTTGTTACACCAATAAACTAGTAGTTGTCACATATTTCAAGTATATTCATCATAATCCATTATTCAATTATATTGATTGCGTGAATTGTTTTAAAATATTACTGTTGTTTGTTGTTACTTTGCAATGTAATACTATATACTGTCATACAATGTCAATGTTATAGTCTACTGTAATCAGTGAGGGTACTGAATGTAATACATTACAGTATTGAATGTATAAATGTTTGGTTTTGACAACAAACATTTTATTGTATTTTTGTCTGTTCTTGAATGTATTAGTATTTAATGTATTACATTCGATACTCACAGACTGTAATGCAGTAAAATGTTCAATGAAATTCAATTTGATGAGACTTCCTGTACGAAATCATGCTCCACTACAAGTGGAAGCTTCACTCTAAAATGATATTGAAACATTGTGGGCCTACTGTATTTCAATAAAGGAAGAAAAGTTCACTGTTGGATCGGATTCTGACAGGTGTGATTTTCATGAAACAGTAAGATTCATGATGGTCATTCAAAATATTTTGCCTTCAGCCTTCAGTGAGTTGAACTTGTATTGAATACAATAAAAAATTTTGTTTATTCTGAAATTTTATGATAGAATTGTTTACTACGGTAATGACTATGAAGAAACTTACGAATTCAAAGATTTATTATAATATTAATTAGAGAGATTCTAAAAAGTATGGAACACAGTTTATAAAGTATGATTTTCACAGATAATGGATGAATGCATAAAACTATTTGAATTTTGTCAATCACTGCTAGCCTATTATTTATTTTAATGCTCAAAATTCATGTGTTAGACTTAAAATTGGGATACTAATTAAGGAAAAGTTAATTAGACTCCTAGTATAGCAGTAAAGATGATAATATTGTGGTGAAAATGAACATAGAATGAAAAGACTCAAAGCTGTCAAAACCAAACATTATTATTAGATACCAACTTTCGGTTATTACACTACCATCTGGTAATCAAAAGCGCCATTTAGGAAGGGCAGGGGGGCCAAGCCAAAACCCCCCAAGGATCAGATCAGGCGCGGATCCAGGACCCTGACCCGGGGGGGGGGCGATTGGGTTGGTCGCCCAGCCAAACCAAAAATATCAATATCATTGAATTTTAGGAAAAAATCAATTTCTATCATTTTAGTTTTTTATCCACAATAACTTCCGATTGTTACCATTTAATGTATAATTCAAGATTACTCTGAGCGTAAGTTTGTGCTCTACAAGGTAGAGCGCTCTATCTCATATGGATTTCCAGGTAGCCTAAACCTGACTACAATGATCCGCCTTGTATTTTATAAAACACCCAAGTTTCAGCTTCAATCATCATCAGCAACTCTATTGTCATCATATCCTTCTGTTCATTAGATCATGTTCTTTGAGAATCACCCGTTAGATGCTCTTAACTTAGTGGAGAGGCGCGCATAAGGACACCTCAAGAATCAAAATTTCAAACAATCATAACTTATGACACAATGATCAAATCTCATTGTACCACAGCTCATTCTTCTCGGCACGTCAAGGCGGTATAAAATCATGCATCATAAGCGGAATTCGATTAGAAAATAGACAATTCATCATTGAGTGTACTTCAACCAATATTTCAATTCACAAAAAATGACCAATTTCCATATTCAAAGCTGCGTATCTTGTGGAATACTTCGGATAAAATTTCAAAATGTGGATGTGGAAATAGTTATTTGTGCAACTAGTGCGCAAAGTAACAGTTTGCTGCACCGAAAGAAACGTTTACACATGAGCCGTAGGCGGGGGCGGAATGGTTTCTTGAGTGCAACAGAGGAACTTTGCGCACGTATTTCACATTAAATTTTTCCTACAGTTACCATTTAATATGAAAAGTGGTTGATTATGGGTAAAATATGATTGCTGAAATCCATCAAATGTGTGTCTGTATAATTTTGTTATTAATAACAACTTTAATTCATTTTTAAATTGATAATCCAATTGGAAATCAACAATCGATAATTTATTCAGATTAAAAATTAAATTAATCCAATTGATTTGAAAATTTGAATAATTTTGAGTAAATCTTAATTTCTAAATAATTTTTCAACCAATCAATTTATCATTCATAAATTGATTGGTTGAAAAATTATTTTTCGTTTATCATTCATAAATTGATTGGTTGAAAAATTATTTAGAAATAAGGATTTACTCAAAATTATTTAAATTATAAAAAATTATCAAAAAAATATTATTTGAAACAATGAATAATTAATAATATTCAAAATGTATAATTTAATGAGTTATCATTTTTATTTATTTGAAAATCAGAAAAAATATAGATAGAACAAATTCACATTCAAAATACACGCCAACAATGTCAACAGCTGATTGGGATGGCTGCAAGATAATGCGCAAAGTATTAAGAGTACGCAAAGTAATACTTTGCACACTAGAGCGGGAAAGTGATTCTTTGCATTCTGTAATCAGTGCAGGAATGATCACTTTTCAAGGTAACTGTAGGAAATAGTTATTCGTACAACTAGTGCGCTAAGTGACAGTTTGCTGCACCGAAAGAAACGTTTAGAATGGCTTCTTGAGTGCAGCAGAGGAACTTTGCGCACGTATTTCCACTAAATTTTTCCTACAGTTACCATTGAATATGAAAAGTGGGTAATTATGGGTAAAATGATGGCTGAAATCCATCAAATGATTTTTGAAATTTGAAGAGCTGAGAATTATTTGAATTTTGAAATGTTTGTGTGTGTGATGCTGTTATTAATAACAACTTCAATTCATTTAAAAATTAATAATCCAATTGAAGTTGAAAATTCTCAGCAAAAGTTCTCATTTTTACTTTCCTTGCCCTATTACCATAGGTAAGGAAAATATTGCTTTCCAAAAAAAATTAAGGTACTCCAATTTCTAAATTTCTATACGTTTCAAGGTCCAAAAAAGTGGTTATTGGGTATTGGTCTGTCTGTGTGTGTGTGTGTGTGGTGTGTGGGTGTGTGTGTGTGTGTGTGTGTGGGTGTGTGTGGTGTGGTGTGTGTGTGTGTGTGTGTGTGTTGTGTGTGTGTGTGTGTGTGTGTGTGTGTGTGTGTTGTGTGTGTGTGTGTGTGTGTGTGTGTGTGTGTGTGTTGTGTGTGTGTGTGTGTGTGTGTGTGTGTGTGTTGTGTGTGTGTGTGTGTGTGTGTGGTGTGTGTGTGTGTGTGGGTGTGTGTGTGTGTGTGTGTGTGTGTGTGTTGTGTGTGTGTGTGTGTGTTGTGTGTGTGTGTGTGTGGTGTGTGTGTGTGTGTGTGTGTGTTGTGTGTGTGTGTGTGTGTGTGTGTGTGTGTGTGTGGTGTGGTGTGTGGTGTGTGTGTGTGTGTGTGTGTGTGTGTGTGGTGAAAATGAACATAGAATGAAAAGACTCAAAGCTGTCAAAACCAAACATTATTATTAGATACCAACTTTCGGTTATTACACTACCATCTGGTAATCAAAAGCGCCATTTAGGAAGGGCAGGGGGGCCAAGCCAAAACCCCCCAAGGATCAGATCAGGCGCGGATCCAGGACCCTGACCCGGGGGGGGGCGATTGGGTTGGTCGCCCAGCCAAACCAAAAATATCAATATCATTGAATTTTAGGAAAAAATCAATTTCTATCATTTTAGTTTTTTATCCACAATAACTTCCGATTGTTACCATTTAATGTATATTCAAGATTACTCTGAGCGTAAGTTTGTGCTCTACAAGGTAGAGCGCTCTATCTCATATGGATTTCCAGGTAGCCTAAACCTGACTACAATGATCCGCCTTGTATTTTATAAAACACCCAAGTTTCAGCTTCAATCATCATCAGCAACTCTATTGTCATCATATCCTTCTGTTCATTAGATCATGTTCTTTGAGAATCACCCGTTAGATGCTCTTAACTTAGTGGAGAGGCGCGCATAAGGACACCTCAAGAATCAAAATTCAAACAATCATAACTTATGACACAATGATCAAATCTCATTGTACCACAGCTCATTCTTCTCGGCACGTCAAGGCGATATAAAATCATGCATCATAAGCGGAATTCGATTAGAAAATAGACAATTCATCATTGAGTGTACTTCAACCAATATTTCAATTCACAAAAAATGACCAATTTCCATATTCAAAGCTGCGTATCTTGTGGAATACTTCGGATAAAATTTCAAAATGTGGATGTGGAAATAGTTATTTGTGCAACTAGTGCGCAAAGTAACAGTTTGCTGCACCGAAAGAAACGTTTACACACGAGCCGTAGGCGGGGGCGGAATGGTTTCTTGAGTGCAACAGAGGAACTTTGCGCACGTATTTCACATTTAATTTTTCCTACAGTTACCATTTAATATGAAAAGTGGTTGATTATGGGTAAAATATGATTGCTGAAATCCATCAAATGTGTGTCTGTATAATTTTGTTATTAATAACAACTTTAATTCATTTTAAAATTGATAATCCAATTGGAAATCAACAATCAATAATTTATTCAGATTAAAATTTAAATTAATCCAATTAATTTGAAAATTTGAATAATTTTGAGTAAATCTTAATTTCTAAATAATTTTT
>NC_052507.1:23176972-23183569 GCF_014356525.2 Nilaparvata lugens
GATTCAAATATGATTCTAAATCAAATCTACTGTCTCATTATCATTGTAAAAGATAAATTAAGCTGTTTCCATAATTCTCACCAGCTCTGTATATGATAATTTTATATGTTTTTTACCGTATACTTATATGTATTTGATGTATGGCATATGCATGTGGTTAGATGCCATAACTTGATAAGTCGACTTTTTCTCAAAAATGAGATATCAACATCACTGTGTTCGTCTTAGTCAGATCTACAAGATGGTAGAACCAGATATGTTAAATTCCCTCTAATAGCGATGTGACAGACCAAGTCCAAACCTGATATGTCATTTTTTGGAAAATAACACTTTGTCACAACTTGATATGTATGTCATAGCAGCCCCTGCTGCTGACCTTTGACTCAATATTCTGACATCTATGAGGTGGCAAAACCTGACATGTCAGTATATTATCTTTCACCATCTTCCAAAAGATAACATTAGCCATATCTCTCAAGATGTAAAAACTGAATATGTTGACATATCAAGTTTAGACATGATCACAAAGTAAGTCTACTAACAACATTTACTAAGATGGCAAAATATGATATGTTCACATATCAAGTTTTGTCTTCTGAAAAGCAACAATGGTATGGTGTATATACAGCTATTGGGAAACCTGGCATGAATACTTATCAGGTTTTGCCATTTTTCAATAACACGTGTTTGGTAATTATACATACTGTTATCAGCTGATACAACGTGTTACAGCTACAGCATTCCTCAGGCAGAGGAAAGAGTAATGAGACTCATAATAGGGTAGTTACAGTATTATACAATTTGATTATAGATGGTATTAAATTGAGTGTTTGTAAAACTATGTTCATGTGTATTTATATGGAATCACAAGAGGAAAAGTTGATGTTTTAGTGAGAAAGCTCAGAGCTGCGCCTTTTGGAGTAATTGATTATGATATGAGAGGTAGACAAATACCAGTTAACAAAACCAGTGAAGATGAAATGAATGCTATTCATGAATTCATTAATAAATATCCGAGACACGAAAGCCATTATGCAAGAAGAGACAGTTTATCAAAAAAAATATTCCTACCGAGTCATTTGACTGCAAAGAAGATGTATAAAGAATACTTGGACATGAGAGTTGAAAATGAAAATGACAAATCTGCTTGTTATGACATTTTTCTGAGAGTTTTCTATAGTACAGGGTACAAATTTAAACAACCTTACATTAATACATGCAAAACTTGTGATGCATTTAATGTAACTAAAAGACACACTATAAATAAAAATGACCGTGATGCAATCGATGAATCCTACAACACACATGTTTTAGAAGCACAGGAAGGATATGACAGGAAACGAGAAGACAAGAATAATGCCAAAACTATTGAGTATAAACGAGTTTTGGTATTTGATCTGCAGCAGGTATTATCAGTGCCTTTTCTGACAACAAATATTGCATATTATAAAAGGTTACTATCAATGAACAACCTCACAATACGTGATTGTTCTTCTGATGAGTCTTCAGAGTGCTACATGTGGAGTGAACTTCAGGGAGGCAGGGGCTCTGAGCAAATTGGATCCTGCATTTTGAAAAAAAAAATTACAACTCCCGGACAGTATCGAGCATCTGATCACATACTCTGACACATGCGGTGGTCAGAATCGGAGTATCAATATAGCAGTAATGTTTATGTATGCAATTTCTCAAAAAGATAATCTCCAAGTTGTCGATCAGAAGTTTCTTCTGCCCGGTCACACACGCCTGGAATGTGACAGCGACCATGCCAGGATTGAAAGATCAAAGAAACTCTTGAATTCAAGTGGTACGTACATCAATGGATGTTGAAGAAAAATTGAGGATCATGGTACCCCGTGACTGGTGTCAATTTGTGAGATCCCTCAGAGGGAAAAAAGATTCAAGGTGATAGAAATGATTTACAACGACTTTAAGGCATTCTCTGCACTCCTAAAGGATGTTTTGGTACATTGAACCACAGATACTGACAATAAGCCAGTCAACTGGCTGAGCATAAGATGGTTGAGATACACAAAAGAGTTTGGCATTGTATACTTCAAGTATGATCTCAATCCTTGCTCACCATTTCGGAAACACAACCTCATCAGAGACAGAAAAGGCCGTAGGATTCTTACAGCAAATCTACAACTTCCGAACTCATATTCCAGGGTACAAGGGGTTGATCAAAAGAAGAAGAAGGATCTCTTGTCAATGTTGAACGATTTCAATTGATAAGGACTGTCACACTTTCTATAAAAACCTCCCAACTAGTGCACAAGCGTTGGAGTTTGATGAGCTGGGTGATGAAAAAGACTCTGAAGATGAAGTAGACTAAGCAATAGATGGACTCATAATCATAAGGATATGTTTTGATTAATTTTAACTTACAATTCTATAAATTTTTCGCTAATTTTTATCAATCACACAAATTTAAAAAGAATATGTATTAATTTCATCTATTTTTCCTTCCTTTCATAAGAGATGGCAAAACATGTTATGTAACTAAATTGTATATATTTCATTCTAGGCTTTATTTTTTCTATTTCATTCAATTGATATTAGAAATCTATAGTTCAAGCTGCAAAAAGACCATTCATGTTACAGATTTTGTTCAAATTTGGATTTGATATGGTAATTATAACTTGAAACAGCTGTCCTGTAAAATTTTGAAAAGTCGATATATCAAGTTATGGCTTCTAACCACAGTAAACTTACTATGTTTATTACTGTATACTTATACTATAACTGTATATGTAAATCATCAACTTTTGGGCCGCTCTGTATATTTATGATAAATATCCAATGATGTATTGATAAACAACACTAGTTATTAATGAAAAATATCGTATTGAAACTTTAAATATGAAAAATGAAGCATATAATTACTTCCTTTAATGTAATATTTTTGGGGAAAAATCCCGGACCCACTTTCCATAGGATGTATGTCATACCCTCCCAACTCACCTCCTGGTGTTTGCCCCCCCCCTCCCCTCCACTCAAACAGTCTGGTGAAATGGCGCCACTGCTGATAATCAATGAAGTTTAATCTCTGGTGAACTGATAAAACAATCTCTAACTTAACAATTACTCTGCTTAACTGACTTATCAGTCTCCGCAGTATACAAGAAATTGAGTGATGTAGCAACCACAACCGATATCGTGCATTTCAATAGGTTTTTGGGAGTTGCAAGAGCTCCGTGAAGTTGGCACCACCCAGTAGAGCACATTTTTTGTTGATTGTACCAAAAAATGTGCTCTCTGAATAAGCCTTAAAAAAACACCCAGTCAAGCAAATTTCAAAGTCAGGAGATCGGCACATTTTTCAAAAACTGCATATCCAGAGCACATTCCGGGCATATTTATTTGATACCTTTGTCAAATAATTTTTTTCACCAGAACCTATGATATAGAGCTCATATTGTTCTTAGAGCTCATTTTTCATGTACCACTTTCAAAAAATTTGCTTTGTGACACATTTTTTGAAAATATAATATTTCGAAAGTACATTTTTGGTACCATTTACAAAAAAAATGTGCTCTACTAGGTGGTGCCAGCTTCAAGGAGCTTGTTACAAGTGCAAGTCTCTATTCAATGCGTAATATTTATATAGTAAAGATTTACTCACTCTTACTAGAAATCCTTGTTTTCCAGAATAAGACTAGAGAACCTAGTAAGGGCTTAGATTATTCTGGAAAAACGTTTGATCGTTGCAATGAAGTGTTTGAAAGATTTTTGTGTAGTTGAGAAGTTATTAATATTGTGGTAAATATTCATATTAAATAAAAAGACTAAGAAATTGTCAAAAACCACAGATTTTATTGAAAGTTAGAAAGACCGGTTTAGGTTGTTACACCATTGTCAATCTCTAATAAACGTTTATCAGAGATTGACAATGGTATAATAACCGAAACGGTCTTTCTAACTTTCAATAAAATCTGTGGTTTTTTACAATTTCTTAGTCTTTCTATTTAATGTTTGAAAGATGTTTGCAGTTCAAAGACAAATCTTCAATACAATACTCAAATAAACAAAAAGTTACAAAAACTGAAAACCCAAATTAATTTTGAAATATAGTATTATTTTATTTCCTTCAAACATAAATAGCTACTTTGTAAGTCTTTTAAAATAGTGGATGTTCTTCATATTTCAGTTGAGTTATATAATATTTGTCTCTTAATTTCACCATTACACGGGATAAGGCACACCTAATCATATGAATTTTATTGAACAATAAAAATTAAAATCTCTGACTATTTACACAAATGCCTAGTTGTATTTACATCATGACCACTAAATCAGAAAGATATATAAAATGAAATATCAATAGAATGAATATCTTAAATTACTTCTACAGGAATACAGTATCATGTTCAGAGCCACATAATAAATTATTATCTGATGATAATTTGATTGTATGGTAAGATATAGGCTATGGACAACATCAACGTCTTTTTCTTTTGAATATCTGATGATAGTCAAAGTATCATCTGATAATAGATTTATCACAATATCGTGAATCGTATGTTTTTAAAACATCGACCACTCATTCTAAACTTTGTGAAAGATCAGTTGATAAGTATGAAGATTGATTAAGGCACTGAGAATTAATGAACTCTTTCTTCACTGGGGCTA
This sequence comes from Nilaparvata lugens, assembly GCF_014356525.2. Classification (NCBI taxonomy): domain Eukaryota; kingdom Metazoa; phylum Arthropoda; class Insecta; order Hemiptera; family Delphacidae; genus Nilaparvata; species Nilaparvata lugens. The sequence continues at coordinate 23,181,605 of NC_052507.1, forward strand.
ATTATAATAACTGTGATGAAATTTACACAAATGATACTGCTTTCTTTATAAGATGAATTCTTACCAGAGAATCATATTTTCATGTTAAATTTTGATTTCAGTTGATGTTTATATTTTATGTTGCGTTGAGTGTGGCATGAATGCTCATCTGGCATCACTCTCGAGGCGCACTGACATCAACCCCATAGCAAAATCCAAATCCTCCTCATCAACTATTTCTGGTTCTACTTCTTTGTTCTGACGTTGATTTTGTTGGTTTTTTCGTGGATTGTTGATTCGAAAGCTATTTGGTCTCTGAAAAAAAAACAATTCAAATTTATTGCACCTGAATGTATATTTTCCTGCATTCTTAATTACTAATCTATTGATTTTACATTCTAAATTATAAATCAGCAGTAGAAATGCATTGGATACATAGGTTATGACTCCAAGCTATACCTCAAATCAAATCTCTACATATATTTATTGTATTATTTATTGACTCATTCTGAAGATTCAACCAGTATTAATACTAATGTGACATATTATCAAGAACGACGTTTCTCAATTTGGGCTTTCTTAGCTGTGTTAGACACATACTAATACTGTGCAGTTTGAAAGTTAATTACATTTTAAATAAAATATAAATTAGTTATAATTTTAGGCTGAGTGCAGATCAACCACTTGTATACCGCACTCTGGAGCAGTATGTGTTCCACTCAGCTTGTACAACAAACCTTTGAAAATACTCAAGAAATACTGATTGAGAAGTTAAGAACAAGAAATGTTCCAAGACAATGTGAAATTAATCTGCCCGAATCTCCACGTGTTGGTTGAATTACATCTATTTCTAGTTGGGTGGAAGTCCCATCCTAATGAGAATGGCAACTTGAACAAGTAGGTTTTATTTCCTGGTCAGCACGAGTTGAAAGCAGTGAAAATCCACGAATCAGACCGTGCGTCCTTATTATGTATTGCGTTTGGGTAATGAATTTCATGAACATGAAATAAAAAAACTTGAAATTATCTCCTGTGCTTGTAGTGTGTGAGTTAATAAATCAAATTTCTAATGTATAACTATTGAAAAGTGAAGTGCTACATATGTGCTCTAATAGCTCAATCCCTAGTTTTCGGTCCGGGGACGGGCGGAAGTTGAAGTAAGCCAACTGCGCATGCTTGACTGCTGGACTGCTGTATTCCTAATTATAAAATTTCGGCGTGCTGGCTGGTTGACTCAAATAGCTGGATACAACTCAGCTGGTTGATAAAATGTTATTGCAATGCATAGTAGCGTATTTATGCTAAAAAATTTCCATAACGTATTCATGCTATAATGCTATGGAAGGGATAAATCGGTATAGGGATCAACTTGTGAGACCGTGACTATATTTTTTATTTAGTTTCTTGAGCATCACATTTGAAATTCTCAGTTTTTCATGAAATTTGAGAAATATTTGTTCCTATAGTGACATTGATAGATAGATAAATTAAATGCACTGCAGGCAATGCAAACTGGCAAGCTGAACCAGGACCTAGTACTATCATGGAGAAAATATAGCATAAGAAGATGGCATAGGGCGTTTATGTTCCAGTTTTCATTGTTAACTCAAGCCGATAGTCTTGAGTTACCCAAGTAGATAGGAGAACAGATGTTTTGGTGTTTACATGAGTATAATTGTGGATTTAAGTGAAATTTTTATTTTTTTTTTTTGCGATTGAGAAGGAAGATTTGTATTTTAGAATTAATTAATCTGATAAATTCAAAATTGCGGTAGATACATTTTTTGGACTCAAATTTTTTGTACCAATCAAGTTATCATTTTTACTTTCCTTGCCCTATTACCATAGGTGAGGAAAGTATTGCTTTCCAAAAAAAAATTAAGGTACCCTAATTTCATGTTTTCTATACGTTTCATCACTTTCCTTGCCCTATTACCATAGATAAGGAAAATATTGCTTTCCAAAAAAAATTAAGGTACCCTAATT
>NC_052507.1:23183669-23186169 GCF_014356525.2 Nilaparvata lugens
TTAATCTCAAGTAACCAATTACATCACGTCTTACTAAGATTAGAAAGCCAATCAGAGGAAAGCTTATAAATCGTTTAAGGAAGAGATGAAATTTTTCTGAGAATTGCTCTCTCTGGCTTGTGATCTCGACCTATGAGGAACACATGGAGAATAGGGCCTCTTTTCCAATTAATTTTAAAAGCATCAAGCAAATCCCGTTTTAAATGTCAAGTACATGTAATTAATGTTTGATTATTTGTGAACTCAGTGGTGTTAAAGAGTTCTTAACTGTAATTTATTCCCATAAATATATCTTTAATACTGATATAAACTTGTAAGAAATCTGGACCATACACGAGCCCTGCAGAGATGGAAGGATCCGGCTAATTAATTATTGGAGATAATTAATTATTCTACGAGAACTTCAAGAACATCATTATAGTGAGTGTGCAAATTATCTTAAATGAGTCATTTAATTATTATCCATTGATCAAAATATGTTTAGTGAATCTATAGTCTGAACAGGTTTCAATCTGTCTAAATTCTGAACCGACTTGAAGTCCACGTATCAGTATTAAATATACATATAATTTTACAGCTCACAATATTGTGAATACTAATAAATCTTGTGATAATTATTCAAATATTAGAAAATTATTTATTTAAAGAAAATTATATTATCTGTTATTTTATGGGAATATATTATGTTTTATGTCAGCATACAAGATCTTAGAAGTTTTTATTATTTCCTAATTCATCTCGTGATATACAGTTTGAGCTGTCTTGGTACCAAGCATTTTATTCCGCAGCATATAATTAAAGAATTAATTATTATTGATCTTATTCATAGCATTTATTACTCATCATCCTTTGATGATAGTATACTATTCAGCCAGCAAAATCTTACTGATATTTATATTAATAAGTCTACAGTATATCATATAAGGATCCAGAGAACTTCAAGAACTGGCATTGTAAGTTTCAAGGAATTTCGAAGGGATAAATTGGTGCATACCTGTATTTAAGACGAGCGTTTTAAAAATCAACTAGATAAACCATATTTGATCTTCATTATTCTCGATTGAATATTATGGTTACTGATAATCAGTCACCAACTATCTTTTCGACTTCCTTATTGGTATTCGTCAATAACTTCACGGAAGCAGCGGTAAGAATTATTGATCACCAGTATTGAACCCTATGGCTCTATTGTGGTATCTACTACTGAGCTAGAGCTGTGGTTTGAACCCAGCATATTTGCGAGCGGACGGCCTTACTTTATTGCAATTTATTTGCAAACTAGGGATTTTAACAATTGCTGCTGTATATAAATACATTTGAACCAATTGTAAATAATATTAAGAGTGGTACTAGTAATCTTACCAATAGTGACCATGGGGTTATTGTAGGAGGAGCAAATAATGTTTACTGTAATCAGGCTGCTAATTATTTAAAAAGTATGCTTTCCCTTCTTCAGGTATTGAGTTTCACTAATGTATTAATTTCAACAATACCTATAAGACATGATCTACCTGAATGGTCTTGTGTAAACAAAGAGATGAGGAAAACTAATAGTAAAATGAAAAGGTATTGTGGAAAAATGCATAATTTTCAGGTGATAGATCTTACTGACCTTAAGAGGGAACATTTTACCAGGCATGGGCTACACCTGAATTGAGAGGTAAGAAGAGGATGACGGAAAAAATTATTGCATTGATGGAAAATAAGATAAATGAAGAAGTTATTGGTCTTGAATATGACCTCAACTCCCCGGAAAACTAGTGGTTGGTCCTGTTGATATAAGTATTAACAGAAAAATCTTGGAAGGTAATAGAAAACAGGGCCGTAGCTCTAATTTTCCACCTGCTGAACATACAACTTCTTCTGAACCCACTCATAGTAGTAATTTGAAGTATTTTCACTGGAATGTGCAATGTCTTAGGAATAAGTTGAATTCGATTGAGTACTATTTACATTCTAATAGGATTGATATTGCATGCTTGGTTGAAACCTGGCTCGAAATTGATGAGGTGGAGTTGTATAAAATTAAAAATTACTCAGTTGCGAGTTCATATTGTAGGTCTCTCAGGAGACATGGTGGTTCAATTATTTATGTTGAGAACAAAATTACATTTAAGCCACTTGAGGTTATTAACAGTATGTCTCTGGAAATGGTTATTGAAGTATCAGCGGTGTTGCTAAACAAGTATAATACTATAGTGGTATCGCTATACAGACCTAATACAAATAATACACGGCAATGTTTTATGATCTTCATGGAAAGGTTGGCTTGCATTCTTGAATATTTGAGTAAACACAATTCTAAAATAGTTTTCTGTGGAGATTTTAATGTTGATTTCAAAAAAAGAGGTGACATTGTTTCTGAATTGAAAAATATTTTTTTATCTTATGGATTGAGTTATTGTTTTGAGGGTATTACTAGGCCTGGGAAAAATTATGACACGTGCATAGATAACATTTTTACCAATGTGGAAAATCATTTTTTGTCTTGTGAAATAGT
>NC_052507.1:23191169-23216169 GCF_014356525.2 Nilaparvata lugens
TCTTCATGTCTATATGTATTTATGCAAGTTCTATGCATGTTTATATGTTCCGCGTTCTTTGCGAAACGCGGCAATATATTTTCATGTAATTTGACAGGAATGTTCCTTTTTGAATAGTGCGTCGATGTATATATACAGTATATAAGGTTTTTTGAAATTTTGCATTTCAAGAACAGGCTATAATACTGTATTATAATAGGAAAAATAATTTCCTTCATTGTCCAATATTACTGCAAAAAACAGACTATATAATAATTAATTTATTATTCATGATTAAACACTCAACATTTTTACTTTGAACTTCAGAAAACGCCTAACAAGAATCAATACTGATCATAGATCTTGTAATATATGAAGGACATATACTTGAGGAATCAAGAAATCAGAAAGGTGGAAATCTTGAGAATTAAGAAAGGTGAGTGTTGTGGGAAATGATCAAAGATGTGCGAAGGAGAAGATCCTATAACTTGAAAAAGCTATTATCAAGCATGACTATGACTTTGATCTAAAATAATGGAGTCATTGAAATAGAAAACATTTATACAGGCTACTCACTACTCTTCATAGAGACTGAAAACCTAGGTTGACTGAAGTACCTAATTTGATTTCAAAGCACAAAACGAGAAGCGTTATTCGAGGAAAAACACCATAATCGAATAAGAGATGTGGATTAAGTTTAGTAGTCTCATTGAAGTTGCACAGTAAACTTCTCATGATGTCAGATGTTGTTGGGAGATGTTTAGTTAGAAACTCTCGAGTAGTTTACAAAAAAGGGCGGCCAGTTTGAAGAAGGGACTGGACGTCGGTTTTCTTTTTTCTAACGATGAAAATGTTTTTGTGTCTGTGTTGAAGTGGTTGGGGAGGTTCAGGTGGGAGTGGGAGTAGCCTGTCGTTGCGAATATAAGTGATGGTTTGGGGAGAGGTAGAGGTGGAAATATAGGCAAGGGGGAGGCTCTGTTCTGCAGGACAAATAGCCTGTCCTTGGCCTGCTGTTCTGCTGTAGACCGACAAGGAACCAGGGTTTACTTCCTCTCTTTCCCACCACATCACCGAAAAGGGCTGATGAGGGGAGAGGGACACTCAAAAGGTGCGTGTTATGAAACAGAAAAATATCGGGGCGATTCAATAAATTGAGTGGGCACTCTTTGGGAGACCCCCCACAAATCAGCAGTTGTGCCTAATATTCTGTTTGTTGATGAACAATAATATTATTGTATTGGAGGGCACGACCGCTGTATTTTGATCCTGTTTGCGACCCATGTTCACTCAAGTCATGGCCAAAAAGAAAACCCAGCTCTCAACCAAACATAAATGAAATCCAAAATAAGAGGAGAGAAGCAAGGAGATTTTCCAGTGAAGAACCAGATTGGAATATTCCGAAATTGCAATTGTACTGTCTTTGGAATCCAACAATTCTATATAATTCAGGTATCTCGGCTGTCAGCGTCGGCTTTCACAGAAAAAATAGTTAGGCCTATTGATACTCCATGAAGATATCAAGAGGAGAATTAAAAAAGGCCTATTATTTGAATCATCTTGTTTTATGTTGTAATAACTCATTTTGTTGTTGTTGTTGAATTGAGTGGATAAAGTTTGTCCCATCTGGAATATAGATATCTTCCTACTGGGGAAAATGGAAAAATTGAATGAATAGGTTGTACTTGAGTGTATCCAGATTGATTAAATCCTAGATCTTTGGTTGTACATGTTCTACCACGCAGCTCATACCTCAAAAACTACCAATCCAATATAACCAATTGTAATATCTTGTGCCGTGCTATGAATTTGGGAAGTTGATTTGGAATTTAGAATTTAGAAGCACACATAATATAACCTAATAAAAGGGATGCTTGATAAACATACTTAGTGCTAGAGAATGAGAATCCAGAAATGACAAAAGAGACAACGAAATAAGAGAAGAAATAAAGTATATTGTCGCCTCTTACAGTTAAATTCAACAGTTAATAAAACAAAAAATCAAGTTGCATCATGAAAACCGGAAATGGAATTACGAAAATAATCTCAGATACAGATAATCAGTAGTATACTATCTGCTTTACTTTGCCTTACTATATTAAAGTTCAAGATTGAATCATAAGAAGCTTAAAGGACTCTAATTTCAGAAAGAAGAATTGAAAGTTACCATAGATATTTCTCAGAAGCCAATCATAAATAACAATAAATATTTTAAAAGAAAGAACAAAATAAAATTCAGAAAACTCTTAAGCTGGGTTTACACCAAAGTTATTAACAAAATGTTAATAACTTAATCCTTATAAATTCTATTTAGATTGAACGGAACTTGACAAACACATGTGTTCATCATGGGTATGGTAAGTTATATTCAATCTTATAGAATCTATAAGGATAAAGTTACTAGTATTTCTGTGAACAGTAGACCTCACGCAGTATTCTCATCCACAAGTAACTGATTGAAACTATGGACCTCGTGAAAATACAGCAATAGACTGGCTTCTTCACACATCTGTGTAATCACTTGTCAGCTGATTTATGATGAATAATTCTATATTCTAACTAACAGGGTACCCGTGCTTCGCTACGGGAATTGAAAGATAATATAATTTTTGTGAAACAATTATAATCTAAATTCTACCAAAAATTATTATATCGTTTTTGAGATTAGGCCACAACTTGGCGTGAAAATTATTGAGTCAAATCATTCGAATAATTAATTGATGTGTTGGAAGTGCTCTGTAGAATAGTAGTCTAATTGCAGCGAATTTTGTAGAATATTGGACGGGGCATAAGAGTCGACCTCGACTTTATTCATTGGCAATTAATATTTCCCGTTGACAGTTATCAAATTAGCAGTGGTCATGTTATTTTTATTTTTGTTTGATGCAATTGAAGATTAAATTCCAAATTAAGTTGATTCGGAATTGGATGACTCTGGTATCCATGGATATCTTGCTTATTCTGGAATTTTTGGCATAGCCTGTCGTTTACTTTTCGTTTCACTTATCCAAAAGTGTAAAATCAGCAAATCCACTGATTCTTTCTTCCATTCATGATAGTTAGTATAACATTTATTGTGGCCGATCTCTCATGATTCTTGATTCCTCAAGTATATGTCCTTCATATATTACAAGATCTATGATCAGTATTGATTCTTGTTAGGCGTTTTCTGAAGTTCAAAGTAAAAATGTTGAGTGTTTAATCATGATAATAAATTAATTATTATATAGTCTGTTTTTTGCAGTAATATGGACAATGAAGGAAATTATTTTTCCTATTATAATACAGTATTATAGCCTGTTCTTGAAATGCAAAATTTCAAAAAACCTTATATACTGTATATATACATCGACGCACTATTCAAAAAGGAACATTCCTGTCAAATTACATGAAAATATATTGCCGCGTTTCGCAAAGAACGCGGAACATATAAACATGCATAGAACTTGCATAAATACATATAGACATGAAGAGAAATGAAAAACGTCGACTTGAATCTTAGACCACACTTCGCTCGGTCAATAAACCAACTGAAACATGAGTAGGGAAGGTGATACACACCACCAAACTCTTCCCCTGACAATTTCACACTAGCGGATTGAGAACGCATCTTGCATTTTGCATTACTACTTCCAAGAGTGTACAACACTAGTATGTGGAGCTCGGTAGCATACTATCACAATTGTGCGATTTGGATTTATTCTTCTATCCTCTTCTTATCTCTCTGATTTAAAACCAGGATTGGCGGATATAAAGCGATCTCAGCTGTCTGCCTGGAAGATTGAATATCTGCGGTGAAGGATGTACGAGCGGCGGAGGAGAAAAAGGAGAAGAACAAGAAGAAAACGAGGAAGAAGCATGCGCATTGAAAAGTATTATAGAGGGAAGGCTTGAAGGTTGATGGCGGTGGTCGTGAAAAAGCAATGAAAGAGTTGAAGGTGGTTGGGTGAGTGTTGGGTGATTTGTGTATCCTGATCTTGCGAAGTTTGTCGGCTTGGATTTATCGAATAGTTCCGATATTTTCTTTCTGAAGCACCCCACCATCTCTTTCTATCTCTCTCACCCCCTTTCTCCTCACAACACAATGGACAAACCTCATCCTGCAAAATACTTCCCCAACCTCTTACACTGCTATCCCTATCCGAAATTCTTTTCGCATTTCTTCATGCTTCCTTCTCATTCAGAGCTGTACCAACACCACAATCGAGGCTTCCTTGAGAAATGCAAAGTCTGAATGTTCGTTTCCACTTCCCACTATAACACAAACCAATAATAACGATTCATGTATGATATTTATGTACAGTATTCATAATGTAATTAGTAGCACGTATGAAATAAATTAATTTAATCCTATCAAAGTCAGAATTGTCAACCTTATTTATTGCAATATGCAATATACCTAGTTTATTCTTGATAATCTGCACGATAGAATAAAATAACACTTAATGTGATAACAGGATTGCTCTAGCAAAAATAATTCATCAAAATGTGTTTCATTTTCATGAGATTCCAAAGCGAAATCGCAGGCATTATTTCGTGAGGCTTGTTTATATTTTCATAAGGAGACTCAACCGTATTCCATCTTTTCATAGACCACATTTTTAAAGTGTTGAAGGTGATATAGTGAGGTTCACGTTATAATGGCAGTATTTGATTGGCTATTCTTGTCTTGTCTATCGTTCAACAAAGCGGAAGCGTTATCTCTTTCTCGCTTTGTTCTGTTGCCAGAAAAAAGAATGTTCTGGTCAGAATTGTTCTGTTGCCAGAAACAATGTAGAAATATAATTAATATATACAAAATATTTAATCTTGATTATGAAAATTCATCATGAAATCATTGAAAAATATAATTTATTTCTTGATGAAATATAATTGATTATTTTAAACGAGAATGAACTGTTACCCTCCATAGAAGGCATTGACAAGACAGCAACAGCAGGATCAGCAACGTTGTTTTCCTATCTTTCTCCACTGCCATTATAACTTGGACCTCACTATAGTAGAATAAACCCATAAACGGGAATGAACACTCAAAATTTCACTTTGAACTTAATATACTTACTTACTATTACTCAACTTACTACAAGTCGTAATCAGTCGTTCGAGGCGAGCGGACGTCGATATCACAGCAGAACTCAGATAACGAAACGTTCTTGTTTCATCATCCTAACCTTCATGCTCAAAACTTTCATTAAAATATTATTTATTAATTGTGATGGCGCAGAGTTATTATTGAAACAGTTCTCTGCCAGCACCAGGTGACGTCATTACTTGTTTTGGGTGTAATAATAAATTTCATTTTGGGTGCAGTCTCAAAGAAACTACGTATCGTCGTATGTCGGAGGACGAGCGAAAGAAGTGGCGTTGTTTCATGTGTGCAAAACTCGAAAGGGGCAACAGGGATCGCATCTCCAGGTAATGAAACCCCTAGTGATAACATTAATGATCTGGAAATTCGTACAATACTCCATTCTTTGAACACTAAATTAGCAAGTTTTGAAACGACTGTTAATTCTGTACAGGCGAGTCAGGTATTCATCTCCGCTAAATATGATGAACTTATCAATGAGATAAAAGTGCTACGTGCCGAAAATAAAAACTTAACTAGTGAGATTGCCAAACTGAACACACAAATTAGCGCGAAGGATATTGTCATTAACGATCCTATTATGCAGATTAATGATCTTGAACAATACGGTGGAAAAAATAACTTGGAAATTCACTAGCTTGATGCGACTCATAGGTCTATGCTTGGGGATTTGAAACACATAGCTGAGAAAATAAACTTGAACTTCAGAGAAAGTGATGTGAGTGCTACTCATAGACTACCTGTCCGAAAATCCATTGCAAATTCATCAGAAAATTCTCCTGTGTTGATTGTGCAGTTTGTTTCTAAATTAGTTCGTGTTGAATGGCTTACTAAAGGCCGTGCAGCAAAACTAACAAAATTCTAGGAAACCCGTCAGATAAATCAGTATTCTTTAATGAAAATCTCACAGCTTTTAATGAAAAATTATTCATGCAAGCTAAGAATAAAGCAAGATCTCTTGGTTATAAGTTTGTATGGTCCTCTCAGGGTAGAAACATTCTTGTAAGAAAGGAACCTCAGGCACAAGTAATTCGTATTAAATGCGAATCAGACCTTGCCAAAATTATTTAAAGAGATTGTACTTCCAATGCTTTGTAGTTACACAAGTTGTTTTCTTATTCCTGTTTCCGCTATTTTTTATCTCTTTTTATAAATAATGTGTTTTATCACCTTTATTCTCTATAAATCGTGCACAATACTATTCCAGGTAAATTGAAAATTACCTGAACCTAAATTAAAATTACAGAACCCTTTTTAATTAATCAACAACTACAATTATGATTGACTATGATTTTCAAATTGAGGAGATGGTTTTGCCATTCAAAACGTTTCCGATAATCGATTGCTGGCTTGCTGATAAGAGCGTCCCTTCCTTGTTAGCTCAACTGATTAGTTATCCATTCAAAATTATCTACCTTAATATTAGATCACTGAGACAGAATTTTGACGAATTTACTCTATCCATAATGCGAATATATCGATATTTGTTATCAGAAAGCAATATTAATCCTGACCTAAGTAGCCTTTTTCAAATAGATGGTTATAAAGCTGTATACAAGTGTGCCCCAAACAGATTTTATCATGGCCTTGTTGCTTTTATAAAAGAGAATATTAATTTCAAGGAAATATCTGTCTATTTCAGTTCAGAAAATCTAGAATATATTATGCTGAATTTCAATGTTGATAATCTGACACTTGATATAATAAGCTTGTATCGACCACAAAGTTTTCATAAAGATAATTTCATTACCGATCTAGAGCAGTTAATTCTTGAGGTTGATAATACAGTTAATCTTATCATTATCGGTGATGCGAACCTAGATATCCTTAAATCCAATGATCAATTTGTACAGTTATATGAATCAATGCTTTTCTATTATGGTTGAAAAATAGTTATTTGTGCAACTAGTGCGCAAAGTGACAGTTTGCTGCACCGAAAGAAAAGTTTACGCACGAGCTGTAGCCGAGGAACTTTGCGCACATATTTCACATTAAATTTTTCCTACAGTTACCACTGAATATGAAAAGTGGGTAATTATGGGTAAAATTCCCTGAAATCCATCAAATGCTTTTCTGTGTTAATAATTTTATTATTAATGAAAAACTTAATTTATTTAAAATTGAATAATAATGATAATGTTGTAGATGAATGAAAGCGGCACTCATAATGTGGTGAATGTGGTGGCTGCCAACCACTGTCATCGTTGTCCACTGCCCCCCATATTATAACCACTATAGCACAGTCAGTGTTACCAACTTAATTTTGATTTTCCTGCACTGGTGCTCCATATAACCTACTAACTATTTTGCGTTGTCATGCTGCAAATCTGGAGTACGCAAAGTAATACTTTGCGCACTAGAGCGGAAAAGTGATTCTTTGCGGCCTGCAATCAGTGCAGAAATGCTCACTTTTCACAGCCAATACTACCAAGCATAAAGCTGGCATAAAAGCCATGATTAACAAAAAAACTGAGACTACATTTAGTACTGCTTTCAACAGAGGGCAGATCCAGAGTGAAGCCACGGTACGCCTGCCTTGTCGAGACAGCTGCGTGATTGGCCATACTAGATTCTCGATTATTGCAACTTAACCAAAGTCAACTGTGATTGGCAGTTACTATTTTCTAGAAAATATTCATCAGAATTTCCACCAATAGAAAGGAACGGTACAACTACAATTTACGATACATTCTCCCACCAAGTGACAGCTATTTTCCAAATTCCTAACCAAATAAGGCATGATTGATAATCAATAGAACACGAATTCCTTGCCTTAAAAGGTCATGAACCAGGCTGATGCTCCAGGAAAATCAACGATTTTCCCAGTAGCATACCTTCTATGCACACACTAACAAAGTCGACACAACACAACGCAGAAAAGCAAAGCAGCGAAATGAATTTTCATAACAGGGTAACTTCTCATGACAATCAGCATAATCCTCATCATTCATAATAGGAACAATGAATATTGTTACAATCTCATTGTAGGCCAACCCATGCTAATTATGCTCACGTATATGACAGTTACATGGAGACTATAATCTGATAAAGCCTACAGCTACTATTTAAAGTAACTGTAATATATTGTAGCTTACTTTTGTTATCAACATTTCACACGTTTGAAAATTTGAATCAACTAACTGGACAGAATCCGAATAGTTTGTTTTCATACACATACATAAAATATCACGCATATATATCAGCTTCTTTTTTCAATCCCCCCTCCAAATTATACAAAAAAAATCTTGTTATCTCGTCAGAGTAGTCATTAAACACTGCTGACCTTTTTGGGACCCCCCCCCCCACAACTGTCGGCGTGTGGGCATCCCTGTAAGAATATAAGATAATTGCCATATAGATTGGTCATTCTATGCTTATATGCAGCAGCTACAATAATACATTCTTCAGTTATCTATTCAAGAATTCAAACAAAAAATCCTTAAGCTGCGATTACACCAAAGTTATTAACATAGTGTCCACTTTTCCGTCCTTCTAGCTTCTATTAGATTGAACGGAACTTGAACACATATAACTATGTTCATCATGTGTATGATAAGTTATGTCTAATCTAATAGAATCTATAAGAACCGAGAAATAAACATTTTGTTAATAACTTCTGTGTAAACGCAGCTTTAGGGGTCTTGAAATCAACGCATACTTTGAGGGAATAGGTCTACATGACACAGGATACACGATGTGAATTGTAATAATTCTAAACTACTATAATCAACTAAATTCAACAGCCTTATCCTATAACAGTTTCGAATAATTCCATTCACAACTGAATTTTCAAGTTTCGCAATGTTTTAAGTTGCAATTAACCACATGATCAGCACGAATTCAGGTATTGAAAACAGTAATTTTCAGTATCTTAGCAGGAGAAAGAATTCTGGATGAATTATATTAGCAAACCAAACATCCTCGCTTGATTGTTATCTATCCTTGTCCGTAATACTAACGGTACCTACAAAAACAAAGTACTGTAGTTGGGGATTACGGATTACACTCGAAGCACACCGGTAAATATAGAGAGTTTTCGTTTAACTTTTAATTAATGTCAAGTTAATTAAAAGTTTTATAACGCGAAAATTTACATTTTTGGCTACTTTCCGCGCTGTGCGTTGGAAAAGGTTACGGACAGAGCTGCGAGAGAAATGAGGGGATAATGAGAGAGGGTTGAAGTGGAAGATTAAGACAAAGAATGAGAGAGAGTGAAAGAAAGAGCGTGTAGACAATGATGGAGTACGGCTGAGTACTTGATGAAAAAACTAATTTCACTCGCAAAATAAACTTGCCAATGAACGGATAGCACAGAAACTCCTGCCACTGGCCAACCTAAGCTTGCATTGTTTTCATCATAACCAACAGGAAGTCATTCCGGCAAGTTTTCAATATTATTCAGCTGTACTTCTTCATTCACTAATAATCCAACATTGGAGAAGATAATTGGATTTTGATTATGCACACATAACAGAACTGGGGAAGAAGAAGAATAATAATGAAGTGGGAAGGGAATCCAACAAGAAAAAAATCTGGTGTGGCGCACTCACAACTTTCCTTGCCGTTATGAAAATTGATCACCTGACGCTAGTTTTCATGCGCATCTCAAGTCTACTTATAAACAAAGATCTGAGCCAGCTGGTGACAGGACAATAACGCTGGATACATACGAGGTCTATGTATTCATAGTGAATCATTTAATAGAATTAAAGTAACTATATTACCCACAGTATGGCCATTGGAATTTTTTTCCCGCCACCGCCATGAAGATTCCAAATATTTGAATTTTACAATGGAGCTTATAGAATAGTGTTACAGAATATTGAAAGGTAGAAACTCGAAATCCTTGAGCTCTTGTCCAATTTCTTATAACACGCTATCACTAAAACACACATTTTTAAAACAATAGTTTTCAATAAAGATTTGCCAATTTTTTCAACATTAGTAACAAGCAAACATTTTTTCGGGTGTAGTACGGGCGCAAATGTCATTCCGTGGTCATTTTTTTGAGTAACAGACGTGAAAGATGTCTCAATTTCTTCGTTGGGTCTAGCATAATAAGGATCGTGATGATGATAAGTCGAAATCACAGGCAAACACCTTGGAAACAAGATGGCCACCAAAATTTTCATGGTTTTGCTATATCGCTTGTATATCAATAATCGTTCAATATTATATTGAACCATTTTTCTAGACGAAAATATTTTAAACATCTTCCTCTACAATCTTTGTCCCATGAAATTTTCTTCTAAAACGCATATTCTAAGTTATAACCTTCAAAAGCTCAAAAAAAAACTTTTTCTAAATTTGTTCAAATTTCATTCCATTAGGCCCCTATAACTTTTTTTGTGCAAGTGATACGGAAACAAAAAATTTTTTCCGCTTCGTGAAATAGATAATCCATGATTGTAATCTCAAAAATGTTTGTCATCATAGAAAAATCCAAGATGGCGGCCAAAAATCTAATTTCAAGAGTTTGAAGTTATATTCACCATAGTAAAAGTTGGTGGAATTCGATAAATCTTTCGGATATTGTAGTATGATTATTTTGAAGCTTCCATATGGCTGAATTGATGCGATATCCTCGTCATTATAAGAATTACAGACGATTTCTTGAAAATCGACATATTTTTGCCGCCATCTTGTTTTTTTTTCATCACGACGAACATTTTTGAGATTGCCATCATGGATATTCTCTTCCTACACATCATAATAAAGAGATTGATACCATTCTCAAGTCTGTACCTTCAAGAAGTTATGAGTTACACGGTTTTCTAATTGTTGGGATTGGCATTGTTATGAGTTACACGGTTTTCTAATTGTTGGGATTGGCATTTGGTGGAAAAAGCGTGTTTTCCGCTGCACACACTACTTTTTACTCTTTTTCCGATGACGCTCCAGCCGTGAAATATGGACTTACAGCCTCCAACCAGATGTCATTTTGAAGCTTTGGAAATAGTCAACAAAACTGTGTCAATAATACTAGTGTTTGTCTACTGCCAATACATATACAGGGTGTAAAGTAAAATATTGTCCCGAAAAATATATGTTCAAAGTTTTTTAAGTTGAATAAATAATGGAAAGAAAGGTCGAAATGGGATGATTCTCTCGAACATCATTGTTTTGTTAATTCTAAGCACTTTGGTGGAAAAACCAATCCAATATCTTTCACAATACCCTAACTGAATAACAAGCGATATAAAAATTTCTGTCAATAATGATCGCCATCTTGTATTTTTCAATGATGTCGAATATTTTCGTTGTTTCCATCATCAATATACTTATTCGTCTTGTTTTAACGAAGAGATTGAGACCATTTGCAAGTCTCTATCTTGAAGTATAGTCCAGTCAACGGAAGATTATAGAGGGAAAAGTTTGGAACAATATTTTCAACTCCACAGCCAAGGGGTGGCGGTAGTTTGAAAGTACCGGTACCATTTTTTCATTTTTCGCATATATCACGGAAACTATGCATCTTATGAACATTTGTATTCTCTGCAAAATTGAAGCTTACAAAATTGCCAACACGTTTTGACCTTTACATGTTTTCCATATCTCTCATAGTTTCTGAGATATCCGCCCTTGAAGGTGAGACATGTTTTGAAAAAACACTTCTGCCTTCAATTTTTTAATCTTCTCGGCCTTATAATTCTTGAACGATTGATGAAAAAAATCAATGATTTGAAAAACCGTGCTGATTATGAGCTGATAGAGCATCAAATTATCTCCGATTTGATGTATATTTTCACTATTTTACGCATTTCCCTAGGACTGTTGCAGCAATTTTAGTGTTGAGAGTGAAATTTTCTGTTCAGCAACAATACATCAGTTGACAATGAAGTTTGAAGGGAATGTTTGGAACACAATTTTTGACTTTGCAGCTTTGTTGAGACTAGTTTGGAGGTGAGCATATCAAAAATCCCAACCCCTCCATCATGTGCTGAAGGGATGAGGGTGGTTTGAAAGTTGCATTTTCCACTTATTACTTACATGCTTATATCTTGGAAACAATGTGTTATTTTGACATAATCAACTACATAAAAATGAAGCTTAATACATTTCCTACAAGTTTGTCGAATACCTTTTACAGCTTTTTTTAGATTTTAGTGTCTTTGTTTGGTAGGAAGTTTAGAAACAACCCCTGTGTTTAGTTCCACAGACGTTCCAATAGGTACTCAAAATGAATGTTCATACCGCAGCACACTGCAAATTTATGATGACAGAATAATAGTGTGATATTCGAAAAAATTCACTTATTGCAAATCTTGAGATTTGACACTCAAAACTAAAACTGCTGCAACAGTCGTATGGGATTGCGTGAACTAGTCGATTATACATGAAATGGAGGATAATTTAATGATCTACAATCTCGTATCTAGCACATTCTTGTTCTATCAATTGTTGAAAAGTTATAGGACTTGAAATAGCGAAAAATGGAAGAAAAACTGGTTTTTCGAAAATGCATCACTTCAGAACATGAATATCTCGAGAAGTATAGGATTTATCGAAAGCCTCTATTCGACAAAACTAGTAGGAAATTTATTGAGCTTCATTTTTATGTAGATGATTATGTCAATATAACACATTGTTTCCAATATATAAGCATGTAAGTAATAAGTGAAAAATGGAACTTTCAAACCACCCTCATCCCTGCAGCACATGATGAAGGGGTTAGGATTTTTGATATGCTCACCTCTAAACTAGTCTCAACAAAGCTGCAAAATCGAAAATTGTGTTCCAAACATTCCCTTCAAACTTCATTGTCAACTGATGTATTGTTGCTGAACAGAAAATTTCACTCTCAACACTAAAATTGCTGCAACAGTTGTTGGGAAATGCGTAAAATGGTGAAAATATACATCAAATTGAAGATAATTTGATGCTTTATCAGCTCAAAATCAGCACGGATTTTTTTCATCAATCGCTCATGAATTATAAGGCCGAAAAGATTAAAAAATTGAAGGCAGAAGTGTTTTTCAAAGCATGTCTCACCTTCAAGGGCGGATATCTCAGAAACTATGAGAGATATGGGAAAAATGATAAGGACAAAACTTGTTGGTAATTTTGTAAGCTTCAATTTTTCCAGAAATACAAATGTTCATAAGATACATAGTCTCCGTGATAAATGCGAAAAATGAAAAAATGGTACTCTCAAACCACCCCCACCCCTTTAGCACAGTGGTTAGGAGTGAGGACATTTGATATGTTAATCCTCTAACTATCCTTAAAAGAGCTGTGGAGTTAAAAATAGTGTTCCAAACTTTTCCCTCTATACCTTTATTTGAGCATTCGTTGCCTGGACTAGTAGTCATGAAAAAATCGATTTTATAGGTCTAGCTTGTTACCTCATGCGTATGGAAAAACGCACCAGAAATCATGCAGGGTTTTTTTTGGAGGGCGCTGGAGAACTCATTTTTTGACGTACAGCGCATGAAGATATATCGTTCAAAATTTGAAAAAACGTTCTAAATTTCATAGATTCAAAATTTCTCTGTATCTCTTGCACAAAAAAGTTATAATGGAATGAAATTTGAACAAATTTAGAAAAAAGGTTTTTCTGGGCTTTTGAAGGTTATAACTAAAAAATATGCGTTTAGAAGAAAATTTTATAGGGAAATGTTTAAAATATTTTCGCCCAGAAAAACGGTTCAATATATTGAACGGTTATTGATATACAAGCGATATAGCAAAACCCTGAAAATTTTGGCGGCTATCTTGTTTCCGAGGTGATTTCGAAATCGAGATTTCGACTTATCATCATCACGATCCTTATTATGCTAGACCTAACGAAGAAATTGAGACATCATCCACTGCTGTTACTCAAAAATGACCACGGAGTGCCTTATTCATGACATTTGCGCCCGGACTAGTGGTTGCATTTTGTAGTTTTACAAAAATGTTGAGCACTGTCTGTAGTAGGTAGGATAATAATGAAGATAAGGAAGAAGGGAGAAGAATGCAGAGAAGAAATAGAGATGAAAAGAAGCAGACTCGCAGGCTGAATTAGGGAAAGCTGATGATCGGGGTCTCCCGGGCGTCGGGTGTCGAAGGGTCTTGGTTGTTGGCTGCTTGCTGCCGGCTAGCGTCATCAAAATTCCTTGCACTTGCGCCAGCTCAAAACAGCTCCAGATACCACTTGGGAGAGTGTAAGAAACAAAGTGTTAATTGGGCAAATGTTTCTCCTCTTGCTTCTTATTTTCTTTCTTCTAGTTTTTTCCTCCTTCTGCTGCTCCTCCCCCGCTTCTTCTTCCCCTTCTTCAGCTGTTCTCATCTTCCTTAGCTACTAGCACAGGTCTAATGTGCTCTTGGCGCAAGATAACTTGTTTATCTTCTTTTCCAAAGAACAAAGTTGGATCCAGCAGCACACACGGGATGATAATGGAGGCGTTGCCTGGTCTGACCTCAGCCACTCTCCTCGTTTTTCCTTCCCTGCCATCTTCCTCTCTCTCATCCCTTCTTGGTCAAAATTTTCAGCTCCACTCTGTTTGATGAAAACAAAACCCTCTTTGCTTCATTACCTTCTACTAAGCAGGAAAAGTGTTTGTGGCTGTGGCCATCTCACACACACACATAGCCTGCCTATGCAATAGACGCCAAACTAGTTACTTAGTTACGTACTGCTGATACTGGGTAACAAATTAACTTGCAATTTACCAGAGCAGATTTGTTCTGAAAAAAAACTTCTAAAATATGAAAGCATATGATTTTTCATTAATGTATAAACTTTTTACTGTCTACTTTACCCTCATAAATACCAACAGCATTTACAGGATCAGTTTAACTTGAATTTTGCCTTAGCTGATTATGCAATTGCAGTCAAATTTTTTAAAGAGTCTCTAGAACACACATGTGGCGAAATAACGAACGTAAAATAAGCACTGCTTCAATCCAGCTCTGTAAAGCAATTTCTATAGATAGAAACGAGTTTTATTATGGACATATACAAGGAATTAAAATCTTCAGAATGGAGAGGGGCTGTGATTTGCTGTTATATTTCAATAATATAAACTTGAACAACTAAACATAAATCGACGACAGAGTTTTACAAATAACATTTGATTCTCGGAAAATTTTATCAATTTCAACAACAAACAACTGGAAAAAGATTAAGATATGATATAGTTGAAAATTCAACAGATCTGAAAATTGTTTGGAAATTAATTATTATCAACTTCGAATACAAACAATCATTGTGACTATAGACTATCTTTAGTAGCGGTACAATACTGGACGTAATTTTAAACAAAAATATATTATGTAGCATATTTCATGCGATGAGCAACTCAAATTCACTTGAACGTCAATATGTATTATGATGCGATATGAATTGTATAGAGTTTCATAATGGAAGTTCAATTCTTTGTACAACTCATTTCTTAGGTGGGGCAAATTATTATTATTAAACTTTTCGAAGTCATCGTTCAAAACTCAAGAATAGATTAAAAATACTAAAAATCATGGTTAACCATAGTGACCATGGTACGCTTAGACCTACCGCCTAATCCATATTCGGGAACTCTCAATAAAATTAATTTTAAACAGTAACAAAATTTGTAGTGAGTAATGTTTTTATTATTATAGAATGAAATATTCACCCAAAACTGATCAATTATTTTTTTATCAATGATACTTTCACCTCAAGCGTGAGAAAAAATGGCCGTTATTGAAATTTTGAACAGGAAAGAATAATTATACTGTATTTGTTCTTGAACACACACAACGATTTATCGACAAAAGTACGGTACCAAGAATGTTGGCCTACAATCGGTTAATCAGCCAAACGGAGGACATGCTGGGTGTCGTGTTGTCGCAAAATGGTAGTAGGTCCAAGTGAAATGAGTTAATTTTGAACTAAATTTTGATTCCAAATCTAATCTTAATTTTAGACAAAAATAATATTAAATTTAGAAATATTAAAATTATAAAAATGGTTAATTCTTCTTATATTTGTGGATTTACGAACTTCTCAAGATGATAAAATTAAGATAGCCTCGATTTCTCAAGAGATTGAACTGTAGTACAGCTCTCAAACACAGTGCTGTAGAAAAAACACCTCATGAGAGATGGAACATTTTTGCAGGAAACTGATGTAACAAAAGTGGCTTGCATTGCCAGTGGAATAGAAATCGAAGTTGTTGGTCCGCTGTGGGCTCTGGGTGTTTCGGGGGATCTCCCGCTAGAGTCGGATTATTTCGGACGATTTGACAGCACTTTCTTCTTCTCACACGGATGACCCTTCTTGGTCTCGGCTCAAGCGTACGGAACAGGCACGGCCCGTGTAGCAGCTCAATATATTTTTACGCAGTGGCTACAGTTACGGTAACCGTAGCTCCAGTTCGCGTTCCGGTAAAATTATGACTTCGTTTGCGCATGCGCAAACAAACTTCGTTATCATTACCGGAGCTTACCTTGTCTAAATACAGCATTATAATGCCTATATATATATATATATCCATATACGCATTACAATGCTGTATTTAGACAAGGTAAGCTTAGTGCATATATATTATGTGGATGTATGGTGTAGCATATCTGAATAGAGCATAATTATAGTCTATTAGAGCAGCTGAAAATTGAACATCAACTGAGACTGAAAGTATCACTTCTGAAGTTGTTTCCTAATCTATCTTTCGGGGTTTCAGGTACAGAACCCCCCCTACAACACACAAAAAAACGAAAAAAACGGGAGTTTCGGTAATAAATAGCTTAGGTCTATAATGATTCATTTAAAGGCTCTCTGCATAGCTTTTTCCTTACTTTTTTTTTTGGTCGATGTCACTTGGACTTACTTTTCATTATTGAAATCCTGGAAGGATGTTAACTCCATGATTGAAACAATAGGTTACTTAGAAATCATAAACATGTGACCAAAAATCTCCAACATCACAATGCACATGTAAATAGCGGTAGCCGCGCATGCGCAAATGTTTACCGGAACGCTAACTGGAGCTACGGTTACCGTAACTGTAGCCACAGCGATATTTTTATATTGCTCCCTTGTATAGGGAAATCCATGTTACGTATAATAGCAGTGAAGAAAAATAGAACAGCGTTGCTGATTCTCTGCCTTGCCACTACTGTACATTCTTGTTTAAATTGATAAATAATATTTTATACCAGATTTAACCTGTTTACTTATCGTAGTCTATGATTTTATTCGCCAAAAAAATGTCAATGAATTGATAATAAATTTTTATAATTGAGTTGAGATTATTTTGTTGATTAAATTCATTTCTACATTGTTAAAAAATGATCTGACAACGTTACAGAGCTAGAAAAGGATAGTGCCATCTACTTTGTCAAATGATAGACAAGGATAGCAACAGCAATGTTAATCAAATACTGCCATTATAACGTGAACCTCACTATAGTGATAAACTTTTCTCTACTTGCACATAATCCTAATATATATAACTCAAATCATCACACTATATTTTTTAATTATACTGCACTTAAAATATTTTTGACACACTTGGATGTAATGAGCTGGTTTACGTGCGTCATATGGAGGCCGAAAGTGATTGTTTTCCGACCAGGCCGGTAAAACTTTACGCCCCTAGGGCTGTAAAATGACCTTGAATAACAGCTGATTGTGTCCGATCTCACAAAAATCATAGAGAGATAATCTCATAACGACTGTAATAATCTATATAATTATGTATCGTGAATCGCGGTATTATGTCTATAATATATTTTATAAATTACTGTTTCATAATTTAATATTTATTATTGTGTTTTTGATATCAAACAATAGAATACGATGATATCTCCATAGCCTCAACAATATAATGTTGGCTGCATTGTCCATTGTCAGAAAGGTATGTATCACAAGTATTTAAAAGTGAAGAATCGAATTTGAAATCAAAGTACAATAATTGTATCAATATTTAAAAGTGAGGTAGAGTAATAATGTTTCTTTTTTATTATCGAATTCCACTTCTTAATGCAATACAATCAACAATAATAATAGGAAAATACAGCAGAGATCTAAAGTTTAAGGTAAGCCTACTGGTGAAACTCAGCCTTGACTGAAAAATTCCTAGTAATTTTTCCGTAATTCATTATTAAAACTTTTAGATAATTTTTCTTCAATGTCAAACCATATAGAGAAAACATTAGGCCCACTCAAGATTGAATCTTCGAATGTTTTCTCTATTATTTAACTATTTTCAGAGCAATATTTTGTTGTGAAAATGCCAGCAAACCGGCTTCAAGTTTGCTGCTATTATAGTATCCTACATACGTTACCAGACCTACAGGTCTATGCAATGGCCGAGAGCGTAAAGGCGTAATACATCAAAGCTCATTGGATACAAACATGATCTAGGTTCGAACCTCGGTCAATGACATTTTTTTTTGTCAATGAATTTCGACTTTTATTAGCTATTTTTTATATTAGTTACCGTAATTTAAATTTCAATCAATTTTTTAGATATATTTTGAGACAAAACTGTGAAATATGCAATTATATTAATTTTTTAATCACATTATTTCAAAATAGTAATGAAAATTCTATTCATCCATCTATCCATGAGATATTGCACCAGGCGCAAAGCGCGAGCTATAAAAATTCAAACAATTATTTGAAATATTAATAGTATAAAAGTATTGTCACTATTGTAAATATTAATTAGTAATATTGAAATTAATAAATTGACAGTGAAAGTTGTCATAACCAAGATTCAAACTATCAAAATAGGCTGTTTGAATTTTATTTATTTTTCAATTTCTTATATATTGGGAAGGTTTTTTTGGTGTGGCGAAAAATAGCGTTCGCAACACGGGCAAAAATGTTTTTCCGGCTATCGAACGCTTCAAGTTCTTGACTTCGTCTCGAACTTGAAAACCGCGATCTCGAGCCGGAAAACGTACATTTTCGACCCTAGGTGCGAAATATACTATTTCATACCTATTTCAGTACATGCATAAAACTATAGAGTTTGAAAATTATGATTTTGAGAGTTGATTTAGAGTTCTAAGATAATGTTTGGATTGAAAGTAACAAATTAATTTTTTCATAGATATATTTTGTATAATAGTGGAGTTGATATAGAATAATAATAATAAATAAGAAGAATGACAATCTCTTCATAATTTGACAGATACAAAAATTTATGTTTTTTGTTTCATATCATCAATGAAGGAAGCTTTGAAGCAATGGATTTTGACAGGCAGCCCAGAGGACAAGGAGAGGTATGCTAAGGAAAAGAATGAAGCAAAAAGGACAGTGGCACAGGCAAAGGCTAAGGCAATGGATGAGGCATACAGGGAACTGGAGGAAGGTCTTGGAGAAAGACATTTGATCAGAATAGCCAAGACAAAAAACAAATTATCCAAAGATTTCATTTTGAAGAAGCAAATGAAGGATGAACAGGAGCTGTGCTAAAAGATTATGAGGAGATAAGATGTCGGTGGATGAGATATTTTGAAAGACTACTGAATGAAGAGAATCCAAGAGAAAAGTTTGAAGATGGGGATATAAATGAGAATGTTGTGCAACAAATAGACAGAAATGAAGTGGCTGTTGTACTGAGAGCAATGAAGAATGGGAAAGCTGTGGGAGTGGATGAAATCCCAATTGAAGCCTGGAAGTGCTTAGGGGAGGAGGGAGTTGATTTGTTGTGGAATCTCCTGACAAAAATATGGGACCAAGAGAAAATGCCAGATGAATGGCGAAGTAGTGTATTGGTTCCCATCTACAAAGGTAAAGGTGATGTCCAAGAGTGCAATAATTATAGAGGCATAAAGCTAATGTCTCATACAATGAAGGCTTGGGAGAGGATTATTGAGAAGAGACTAAGACAAGAGACCACAATCAGTGAGGAGCAATTTGGATTTATGCCAGGAAGAGGAACAACAGATGCAATATTTGCTCTCCGGCAGCTGGTGGAGAAGACAAGAGAGCTAAGGTCTCAGCGGCACATGGCATTTGTTGACCTGGAAAAAGCCTATGACAGGGTGCCCAGGCAAGAGATTTGGCGAAGTATGAAAGGAAAAGGTGTGCCAGAGGAGTATGTTCGATTGGTGAAGGAGATGTACAAGGGAGCCATCACTCGAGTGAGAACCAGTTTTGGAATTGACCCAAGAGTTTCCTGTGAAAGTTGGCCTTCACCAGGGTTCAGCACTTAGGCCATATCTGTTTGATCTGCTCATGGATGTCGTGGGTGCTGCAGTCAAGAGGCCAGCATGCTATTTGCAGATGACATCGTGCTCTGTGAACCTACCAAAGATCAGTTGGAAGAAAGGCTGGAAAGCTGGAGGAAGACTTTGGAGGAAAGGGGACTGAAAATTAGCCGATCAAAAACAGAGTACATGGTATTGGGAAACAATGATGGGCTACCCTTACAGCTTGAAGAAAACCAACTCCAACCAGTTGCAAGTTTCAAGTACCTGGGTTCAAGTGTACAGAGAGATGGAGGGCTTCATGTGGAAATACAGCATAGAATAAATTGTGATGGATGAACTGGAGAAAAATGAGAGGTGTTCTTTGTGATAAGAGAGTGAATTGTCAAATGAAGGGAAAAGTGTATAGATCAGTTGTGAGGCCAGCTATGCTGTATGGAACAGAAACATGGCCCATTTCAAAGAAACAGGAACGAAAGATGGAAGTGACTGAGATGAGAATGTTAAGATGGATGTGTGGGGTTACAAGAAGAGATAAAATAAGAAATGAATTGATCAGAGGCACTGTAAAAGTTGGACCACTGGGAACGAAAATGCAGGAGACAAGGATGAGGTGGTTTGGGCACGTGCAGCGACGGGAGGAGGATTATGTTGGACGAAGAGTGCAGGATTTGGTTTTGGATAGTGTGAGAGGACGAGGTAAACCTAGGATGAAGTGGGGAGATAGAATAGCGGCTGACTTGCGGGAGAGTGGTTGGAGGAGAGAGGAAGAATTGGATAGGGCTTTGTGGAGAGGCAGACTAAGAGGAAGGAATGCCGACCCCATTTAAATGGGATAAGGCACAGCAAAAGAAGAAGAAGAAGAAGTTTCATAATTATCAATCTCTTTAGTTGCACGAGTACCATATCGACATTCTAGTCATGCCGTAGATCATTTTTATGGAGTTTCTTGTTACACCAATAAACTAGTAGTTGTCACATATTTCAAGTATATTCATCATAATCCATTATTTAATTATATTGATTGCGTGAATTGTTTTAAAATATTACTGTTGTTTGTTGTTACTTTGCAATGTAATACTATATACTGTCATACAATGTCAATGTTATAGTCTACTGTAATCAGTGAGGGTAGAATGTAATACATTACAGTATTGAATGTATAAATGTTTGGTTTTGACAGCAAACATTTTATTGTATTTTTGTCTGTTCTTGAATGTATTAGAGTATTTAATGTATTTCATTCAATACTCACAGACTGTAATGCAGTGAAATGTTCAATGAAATTCAATTTGATGAGACTTCCTGTACGAAATCATGCTCCACTACAAGTGGAAGCTTCACTCTAAAATGATATTGAAACATTGTAGGCCTACTGTATTTCAATAAAGAAAGAAAAGTTCACTGTTGGATCGGATTCTGACAGGTGTGATTTTCATGAAACAGTAAGATTCATGATGGTCATTCAAAATATTTTGCCTTCAGCCTTCAGTGAGTTGAACTTGTATTGAATACAATAAAAAATTTTGTTTATTCTGAAATTTTATGATAGAATTGTTTACTACGGTAATGACTATGAAGAAACTTACGAATTCAAAGATTTATTATAATATTAATTAGAGAGATTCTAAAAAGTATGGAACACAGTTTATAAAGTATGATTTTCACAGATAATGGATGAATGCATAAAACTATTTGTATTTTGTCAATCACTGCTAGCCTATTATTTATTTTAATGCTCAAAATTCATGTGTTAGACTTAAAATTGGGATACTAATTAAGGAAAAGTTAATTAGACTCCTAGTATAGCAGTAAAGATGATAATATTGTGGTGAAAATGAACATAGAATGAAAGACTCAAAGCTGTCAAAACCAAACATTATTATTAGATACCAACTTTCGGTTATTACACTACCATCTGGTAATCAAAAGCGCCATTTAGGAAGGGCAGGGGGGCCAAGCCAAAACCCCCCAAGGATCAGATCAGGCGCGGATCCAGGACCCTGACCCGGGGGGGGCGATTGGGTTGGTCGCCCAGCCAAACCAAAAATATCAATATCATTGAATTTTAGGAAAAAATCAATTTCTATCATTTTAGTTTTTTATCCACAATAACTTCCGATTGTTACCATTTAATGTATAATTCAAGATTACTCTGAGCGTAAGTTTGTGCTCTACAAGGTAGAGCGCTCTATCTCATATGGATTTCCAGGTAGCCTAAACCTGACTACAATGATCCGCCTTGTATTTCATAAAACACCCAAGTTTCAGCTTCAATCATCATCAGCAACTCTATTGTCATCATATCCTTCTGTTCATTAGATCATGTTCTTTGAGAATCACCCGTTAGATGCTCTTAACTTAGTGGAGAGGCGCGCATAAGGACACCTCAAGAATCAAAATTTCAAACAATCATAACTTATGACACAATGATCAAATCTCATTGTACCACAGCTCATTCTTCTCGGCACGTCAAGGCGGTATAAAATCATGCATCATAAGCGGAATTCGATTAGAAAATAGACAATTCATCATTGAGTGTACTTCAACCAATATTTCAATTCACAAAAAATGACCAATTTCCATATTCAAAGCTGCGTATCTTGTGGAATACTTCGGATAAAATTTCAAAATGTGGATGTGGAAATAGTTATTTGTGCAACTAGTGCGCAAAGTAACAGTTTGCTGCACCGAAAGAAACGTTTACACATGAGCCGTAGGCGGGGGCGGAATGGTTTCTTGAGTGCAACAGAGGAACTTTGCGCACGTATTTCACATTAAATTTTTCCTACAGTTACCATTGAATATGAAAAGTGGTTGATTATGGGTAAAATATGATTGCTGAAATCCATCAAATGTGTGTCTGTATAATTTTGTTATTAATAACAACTTTAATTCATTTTTAAATTGATAATCCAATTGGAAATCAACAATCAATAATTTATTCAGATTAAAAATTAAATTAATCCAATTGATTTGAAAATTTGAATAATTTTGAGTAAATCTTAATTTCTAAATAATTTTTCAACCAATCAATTTATCATTCATAAATTGATTGGTTGAAAATTTATTTTTCGTTTATCATTCATAAATTGATTGGTTGAAAAATTATTTAGAAATAAGGATTTACTCAAAGTTAATTAGACTCCTAGTATAGCAGTAAAGATGATAATATTGTGGTGAAAATGAACATAGAATGAAAAGACTCAAAGCTGTCAAAACCAAACATTATTATTAGATACCAACTTTCGGTTATTACACTACCATCTGGTAATCAAAAGCGCCATTTAGGAAGGGCAGGGGGCCAAGCCAAAACCCCCAAGGATCAGATCAGGCGCGGATCCAGGACCCTGACCCGGGGGGGCGATTGGGTTGGTCGCCCAGCCAAACCAAAAATATCAATATCATTGAATTTTAGGAAAAAATCAATTTCTATCATTTAGTTTTTTATCCACAATAACTTCCGATTGTTACCATTTAATGTATAATTCAAGATTACTCTGAGCGTAAGTTTGTGCTCTACAAGGTAGAGCGCTCTATCTCATATGGATTTCCAGGTAGCCTAAACCTGACTACAATGATCCGCCTTGTATTTCATAAAACACCCAAGTTTCAGCTTCAATCATCATCAGCAACTCTATTGTCATCATATCCTTCTGTTCATTAGATCATGTTCTTTGAGAATCACCCGTTAGATGCTCTTAACTTAGTGGAGAGGCGCGCATAAGGACACCTCAAGAATCAAAATTTCAAACAATCATAACTTATGACACAATGATCAAATCTCATTGTACCACAGCTCATTCTTCTCGGCACGTCAAGGCGGTATAAAATCATGCATCATAAGCGGAATTCGATTAGAAAATAGACAATTCATCATTGAGTGTACTTCAACCAATATTTCAATTCACAAAAAATGACCAATTTCCATATTCAAAGCTGCGTATCTTGTGGAATACTTCGGATAAAATTTCAAATGTGGATGTGGAAATAGTTATTTGTGCAACTAGTGCGCAAAGTAACAGTTTGCTGCACCGAAAGAAACGTTTACACATGAGCCGTAGGCGGGGGCGGAATGGTTTCTTGAGTGCAACAGAGGAACTTTGCGCACGTATTTCACATTAAATTTTTCCTACAGTTACCATTGAATATGAAAAGTGGTTGATTATGGGTAAAATATGATTGCTGAAATCCATCAAATGTGTGTCTGTATAATTTTGTTATTAATAACAACTTTAATTCATTTTTAAATTGATAATCCAATTGGAAATCAACAATCAATAATTTATTCAGATTAAAAATTAAATTAATCCAATTGATTTGAAAATTTGAATAATTTTGAGTAAATCTTAATTTCTAAATAATTTTTCAACCAATCAATTTATCATTCATAAATTGATTGGTTGAAAATTTATTTTTCGTTTATCATTCATAAATTGATTGGTTGAAAAATTATTTAGAAATAAGGATTTACTCAAAATTATTTAAATTATAAAAATTATCAAAAAAAATTATTTGAAACAATGAATAATTAATAATATTCAAAATGTATAATTTAATGAGTTATCATTTTTATTTATTTGAAAATCAGAAAAATATAGATAGAACAAATTCACATTCAAAATACATGCCAACAATGTCAACAGCTGATTGGGATGGCTGCAAGATAATGCGCAAAGTATTAAGAGTACGCAAAGTAATACTTTGCACACTAGAGCGGGAAAGTGATTCTTTGCATTCTGTAATCAGTGCAGGAATGATCACTTTTCAAGGTAACTGTAGGAAATAGTTATTCGTACAACTAGTGCGCTA
>NC_052507.1:23218669-23286169 GCF_014356525.2 Nilaparvata lugens
TTCTCATCTAACCACAGACATTGTTATCAACTTAATATATACTTTTCCTACTGATACCTTGAAAAGTGACCATTTCTGCACTGATTGCAGGCTGCAAAGAATCACTTTTCCGCTCTAGTGCGCAAAGTATTACTTTGCATAGGTACTCCAGATTTGCAGCATGACAACGCAAAATAGTTAGTAGGTTATATGGAGCACCAGTGCAGGAAAGTATATTTTCTTTTTCCACTACAATGGAGAATACTTTCGATTCCAGTATCATTAGAAAATTACAGCCAATTTGAAAATAGTAATTTCAGTTTCTCATTTTTTTCGCGATTTTTCTGTTATCAAGAGTTTCTAAAATGAGTCTGATACATCATAGAATCTCATGATTGATTCCAAATTGTAGACAATTCCATCCTCTACGCGCTCAGTACCCTGAAATTCATTTTGAATAACTTTTCCCCATCATTGAACTTCCTCGACCGTTAATATGGGGAAAGTATCTTTGATTTATTGATTTTTTTAATGATTGAATTTGACATTACGATCATATTCTTCCTACAGCAACTAAAGAGGAAAAAAATCAATTCAATTCAAAAATTCAAGATCAAGTCCTTTTATATAACAATGGGTTACCGAGATACATATAGCTCTGAATTATTGGTCATTTCTTTGTGTACTGAAATACTGGTTAAACTACACTCAGGGATGAATTTTATATTTTTCGATCGAATTCGACTTATGATGCATGATTTTGAACCTTCTTGACAAGCAGAGAAGAATGAGCTGTGGTACATTGAGATCCGATCATTGTGTCAAAAGTTATGAGTGTTTGAAATGTTGATCCTTGAGGTGTCCTGATGCACGCGTCTCCACTAAATTAAGAGCATCTAACGGGTGATTCTCATAGAACATGATCTAATGAACTTATATCATGGTGGGAAATCATGGATGTGATGACAATGGAAGATTCATTGTTAAGAATTTCATAATAAAAAACAAGGCGAAAACGAATTTTTTTGTCAGGATTTGGCGGAAATAACTGAGAACTGGAAAATGAACCAGAAAATAAGAGGTTTTTGAGCCATCGTGTATCTAGCACAAGGAAATTTTGCATTAAATAATTATTGGTTCTGGACTTCTTTTATGAATCCAAACAGTATATTGAAAAGTCAGAACTACAATATGAAATGCAAGCACACCCCCTTTTCATGTCTATATTGACTGGAGTTGAGTAACTGTAGATTTTTCAAATATCACTCTGGATCCGCTCCTGTATCAGATAAATTATGGAAATGTGGGCCTATCTACGTGAAACAACAAAATCCAATAATTTATTAATACAGCAGTAGTATAATATTATTCCTTCTACAGTATCAACAAATAAGCTATCAATAGCATTGAAAGTATGGCTCAAGCTTGAATAGAATGGGTACAATTGGGTACAATCGGTGAGTTATTAGCAAATATAGCAATTTGAGAATTATTATCAAGTTGCCACAGTGGCAGCAGAGGAAAGGGCACAATCAGACCATCAGTTAAATATGTACAGAGTTGATGAAAATTATAAAAACAGCTCAATGCTTTTTTAGTTTTTTCGATTCAAATATGATTCTAAATCAAATCTACTGTCTCATTATCATTGTAAAAGATAAATTAAGCTGTTTCCATAATTCTCACCAGCTCTGTATATGATAATTTTATATGTTTTTTACCGTATACTTATATGTATTTGATGTATGGCATATGCATGTGGTTAGATGCCATAACTTGATAAGTCGACTTTTTCTCAAAAATGAGATATCAACATCACTGTGTTCGTCTTAGTCAGATCTACAAGATGGTAGAACCAGATATGTTAAATTCCCTCTAATAGCGATGTGACAGACCAAGTCCAAACCTGATATGTCATTTTTTGGAAAATAACACTTTGTCACAACTTGATATGTATGTCATAGCAGCCCCTGCTGCTGACCTTTGACTCAATATTCTGACATCTATGAGGTGGCAAAACCTGACATGTCAGTATATTATCTTTCACCATCTTCCAAAAGATAACATTAGCCATATCTCTCAAGATGTAAAAACTGAATATGTTGACATATCAAGTTTAGACATGATCACAAAGTAAGTCTACTAACAACATTTACTAAGATGGCAAAATATGATATGTTCACATATCAAGTTTTGTCTTCTGAAAAGCAACAATGGTATGGTGTATATACAGCTATTGGGAAACCTGGCATGAATACTTATCAGGTTTTGCCATTTTTCAATAACACGTGTTTGGTAATTATACATACTGTTATCAGCTGATACAACGTGTTACAGCTACAGCATTCCTCAGGCAGAGGAAAGAGTAATGAGACTCATAATAGGGTAGTTACAGTATTATACAATTTGATTATAGATGGTATTAAATTGAGTGTTTGTAAAACTATGTTCATGTGTATTTATATGGAATCACAAGAGGAAAAGTTGATGTTTTAGTGAGAAAGCTCAGAGCTGCGCCTTTTGGAGTAATTGATTATGATATGAGAGGTAGACAAATACCAGTTAACAAAACCAGTGAAGATGAAATGAATGCTATTCATGAATTCATTAATAAATATCCGAGACACGAAAGCCATTATGCAAGAAGAGACAGTTTATCAAAAAAAATATTCCTACCGAGTCATTTGACTGCAAAGAAGATGTATAAAGAATACTTGGACATGAGAGTTGAAAATGAAAATGACAAATCTGCTTGTTATGACATTTTTCTGAGAGTTTTCTATAGTACAGGGTACAAATTTAAACAACCTTACATTAATACATGCAAAACTTGTGATGCATTTAATGTAACTAAAAGACACACTATAAATAAAAATGACCGTGATGCAATCGATGAATCCTACAACACACATGTTTTAGAAGCACAGGAAGGATATGACAGGAAACGAGAAGACAAGAATAATGCCAAAACTATTGAGTATAAACGAGTTTTGGTATTTGATCTGCAGCAGGTATTATCAGTGCCTTTTCTGACAACAAATATTGCATATTATAAAAGGTTACTATCGATGAACAACCTCACAATACGTGATTGTTCTTCTGATGAGTGCTACATGTGGAGTGAACTTCAGGGAGGCAGGGGCTCTGAGCAAATTGGATCCTGCATTTTGAAAAAAAAAATTACAACTCCCGGACAGTATCGAGCATCTGATCACATACTCTGACACATGCGGTGGTCAGAATCGGAGTATCAATATAGCAGTAATGTTTATGTATGCAATTTCTCAAAAAGATAATCTCCAAGTTGTCGATCAGAAGTTTCTTCTGCCCGGTCACACACGCCTGGAATGTGACAGCGACCATGCCAGGATTGAAAGATCAAAGTAACTCTTGAATTCAAGTGGTACGTACATCAATGGATGTTGAAGAAAAATTGAGGATCATGGTACCCCGTGACTGGTGTCAATTTGTGAGATCCCTCAGAGGGAAAAAGATTCAAGGTGATAGAAATGATTTACAACGACTTTAAGGCATTCTCTGCACTCCTAAAGGATGTTTTGGTACATTGAACCACAGATACTGACAATAAGCCAGTCAACTGGCTGAGCATAAGATGGTTGAGATACACAAAAGAGTTTGGCATTGTATACTTCAAGTATGATCTCAATCCTTGCTCACCATTTCGGAAACACAACCTCATCAGAGACAGAAAAGGCCGTAGGATTCTTACAGCAAATCTACAACTTCCGAACTCATATTCCAGGGTACAAGGGGTTGATCAAAAGAAGAAGAAGGATCTCTTGTCAATGTTGAACGATTTCAATTGATAAGGACTGTCACACTTTCTATAAAAACCTCCCAACTAGTGCACAAGCGTTGGAGTTTGATGAGCTGGGTGATGAAAAAGACTCTGAAGATGAAGTAGACTAAGCAATAGATGGACTCATAATCATAAGGATATGTTTTGATTAATTTTAACTTACAATTCTATAAATTTTTCGCTAATTTTTATCAATCACACAAATTTAAAAAGAATATGTATTAATTTCATCTATTTTTCCTTCCTTTCATAAGAGATGGCAAAACATGTTATGTAACTAAATTGTATATATTTCATTCTAGGCTTTATTTTTTCTATTTCATTCAATTGATATTAGAAATCTATAGTTCAAGCTGCAAAAAGACCATTCATGTTACAGATTTTGTTCAAATTTGGATTTGATATGGTAATTATAACTTGAAACAGCTGTCCTGTAAAATTTTGAAAAGTCGATATATCAAGTTATGGCTTCTAACCACAGTAAACTTACTATGTTTATTACTGTATACTTATACTATAACTGTATATGTAAATCATCAACTTTTGGGCCGCTCTGTATATTTATGATAAATATCCAATGATGTATTGATAAACAACACTAGTTATTAATGAAAAATATCGTATTGAAACTTTAAATATGAAAAATGAAGCATATAATTACTTTCTTTAATGTAATATTTTTGGGGAAAAATCCCGGACCCACTTTCCATAGGATGTATGTCATACCCTCCCAACTCACCTCCTGGTGTTTGCCCCCCCTCCCCTCCACTCAAACAGTCTGGTGAAATGGCGCCACTGCTGATAATCAATGAAGTTTAATCTCTGGTGAACTGATAAAACAATCTCTAACTTAACAATTACTCTGCTTAACTGACTTATCAGTCTCCGCAGTATACAAGAAATTGAGTGATGTAGCAACCACAACCGATATCGTGCATTTCAATAGGTTTTTGGGAGTTGCAAGAGCTCCGTGAAGTTGGCACCACCCAGTAGAGCACATTTTTTGTTGATTGTACCAAAAAATATGCTCTCTGAATAAGCCTTAAAAAACACCCAGTCAAGCAAATTTCAAAGTCAGGAGATCGGCACATTTTTCAAAAACTGCATATCCAGAGCACATTCCGGGCATATTTATTTGATACCTTTGTCAAATAATTTTTTTCACCAGAACCTATGATATAGAGCTCATATTGTTCTTAGAGCTCATTTTTTCTGTACCACTTTCAAAAAATTTGCTTTGTGACACATTTTTTGAAAATATAATATTTCGAAAGTACATTTTTGGTACCATTTACAAAAAAAATGTGCTCTACTAGGTGGTGCCAGCTTCAAGGAGCTTGTTACAAGTGCAAGTCTCTATTCAATGCGTAATATTTATATAGTAAAGATTTACTCACTCTTACTAGAAATCCTTGTTTTCCAGAATAAGACTAGAGAACCTAGTAAGGGCTTAGATTATTCTGGAAAAACGTTTGATCGTTGCAATGAAGTGTTTGAAAGATTTTTGTGTAGTTGAGAAGTTATTAATATTGTGGTAAATATTCATATTAAATAAAAAGACTAAGAAATTGTCAAAAACCACAGATTTTATTGAAAGTTAGAAAGACCGGTTTAGGTTGTTACACCATTGTCAATCTCTAATAAACGTTTATCAGAGATTGACAATGGTATAATAACCGAAACCGGTCTTTCTAACTTTCAATAAAATCTGTGGTTTTTTACAATTTCTTAGTCTTTCTATTTAATGTTTGAAAGATGTTTGCAGTTCAAAGACAAATCTTCAATACAATACTCAAATAAACAAAAAGTTACAAAAACTGAAAACCCAAATTAATTTTGAAATATAGTATTATTTTATTTCCTTCAAACATAAATAGCTACTTTGTAAGTCTTTTAAAATAGTGGATGTTCTTCATATTTCAGTTGAGTTATATAATATTTGTCTCTTAATTTCACCATTACACGGGATAAGGCACACCTAATCATATGAATTTTATTGAACAATAAAAATTAAAATCTCTGACTATTTACACAAATGCCTAGTTGTATTTACATCATGACCACTAAATCAGAAAGATATATAAAATGAAATATCAATAGAATGAATATCTTAAATTACTTCTACAGGAATACAGTATCATGTTCAGAGCCACATAATAAATTATTATCTGATGATAATTTGATTGTATGGTAAGATATAGGCTATGGACAACATCAACGTCTTTTTCTTTTGAATATCTGATGATAGTCAAAGTATCATCTGATAATAGATTTATCACAATATCGTGAATCGTATGTTTTTAAAACATCGACCACTCATTCTAAACTTTGTGAAAGATCAGTTGATAAGTATGAAGATTGATTAAGGCACTGAGAATTAATGAACTCTTTCTTCACTGGGGCTAATTATAATAACTGTGATGAAATTTACACAAATGATACTGCTTTCTTTATAAGATGAATTCTTACCAGAGAATCATATTTTCATGTTAAATTTTGATTTCAGTTGATGTTTATATTTTATGTTGCGTTGAGTGTGGCATGAATGCTCATCTGGCATCACTCTCGAGGCGCACTGACATCAACCCCATAGCAAAATCCAAATCCTCCTCATCAACTATTTCTGGTTCTACTTCTTTGTTCTGACGTTGATTTTGTTGTTTTTTCCGTGGATTGTTGATTCGAAAGCTATTTGGTCTCTGAAAAAAACACAATTCAAATTTATTGCACCTGAATGTATATTTTGCTGCATTCTTAATTACTAATCTATTGATTTTACATTCTAAATTATAAATCACCATTCAGCAGTAGAAATGCATTGGATACATAGGTTATGACTCCAAGCTATACCTCAAATCAAATCTCTACATATATTTATTGTATTATTTATTGACTCATTCTGAAGATTCAACCAGTATTAATACTAATGTGACATATTATCAAGAACGACGTTTCTCAATTTGGGCTTTCTTAGCTGTGTTAGACACATACTAATACTGTGCAGTTTGAAAGTTAATTACATTTTAAATAAAATATGAATTAGTTATAATTTTAGGCTGAGTGCAGATCAACCACTTATATACCGCACTCTGGAGCAGTATGTGTTCCACTCAGCTTGTACAACAAACCTTTGAAAATACTCAAGAAATACTGATTGAGAAGTTAAGAACAAGAAATGTTCCAAGACAATGTGAAATTAATCTGCCCGAATCTCCACGTGTTGGTTGAATTACATCTATTTCTAGTTGGGTGGAAGTCCCATCCTAATGAGAATGGCAACTTGAACAAGTAGGTTTTATTTCCTGGTCAGCACGAGTTGAAAGCAGTGAAAATCCACGAATCAGACCGTGCG
Source organism: Nilaparvata lugens (assembly GCF_014356525.2). Taxonomy (NCBI): domain Eukaryota; kingdom Metazoa; phylum Arthropoda; class Insecta; order Hemiptera; family Delphacidae; genus Nilaparvata; species Nilaparvata lugens. Next base: position 23,225,821 of record NC_052507.1, read on the forward strand.
TCCTTATTATGTATTGCGTTTGGGTAATGAATTTCATATATTATTGCAAGAGAAAAGAGAGTGAAATATGAACATGAAATAAAAAACTTGAAATTATCTCCTGTGCTTGTAGTGTGTGAGTTAATAAATCAAATTTCTAATGTATAACTATTGAAAAGTGAAGTGCTACATATGTGCTCTAATAGCTCAATCCCTAGTTTTCGGTCCGGGGACGGGCGGAAGTTGAAGTAAGCCAACTGCGCATGCTTGACTGCTGGACTGCTGTATTCCTAATTATAAAATTTCGGCGTGCTGGCTGGTTGACTCAAATAGCTGGATACAACTCAGCTGGTTGATAAAATGTTATTGCAATGCATAGTAGCGTATTTATGCTAAAAAATTTCCATAACGTATTCATGCTATAATGCTATGGAAGGGATAAATCGGTATAGGGATCAACTTGTGAGACCGTGACTATATTTTTTATTTAGTTTCTTGAGCATCACATTTGAAATTCTCAGTTTTTCATGAAATTTGAGAAATATTTGTTCCTATAGTGACATTGATAGATAGATAAATTAAATGCACTGCAGGCAATGCAAACTGGCAAGCTGAACCAGGACCTAGTACTATCATGGAGAAAATATAGCATAAGAAGATGGCATAGGGCGTTTATGTTCCAGTTTTCATTGTTAGATAGTCTTGAGTTACCCAAGTAGATAGTTAACCCAAGTAGATAGGAGAACAGATGTTTTGGTGTTTACATGAGTATAATTGTGGATTTAAGTGAAATTTTTATTTTTTTTTTGCGATTGAGAAGGAAGATTTGTATTTTAGAATTAATTAATCTGATAAATTCAAAATTGCGGTAGATACATTTTTTGGACTCAAATTTTTTGTACCAATCAAGTTATCATTTTTACTTTCCTTGCCCTATTACCATAGGTAAGGAAAGTATTGCTTTCCAAAAAAATTTAAGGTACCCTAATTTCATGTTTTCTATACGTTTCATCACTTTCCTTGCCCTATTACCATAGATAAGGAAAATATTGCTTTCCAAAAAAAATTAAGGTACCCTAATTTCATGTTTTCTATACGTTTCATCACTTTCCTTGCCCTATTACCATAGATAAGGAAAATATTGCTTTCCAAAAAAAATTAAGGTACCCTAATTTCATGTTTTCTATACGTTTCAAGGTCCCCTGAGTCCAAAAAAAGTGGTTTTTGGGTATTGGTCTGTATGTGTGTGTGTGTGTGTGTGTGTGTGTGTGTGTGTGTGTGTGTGTGTGTGTGTGTGTGTGTGTGTGTGTGTGTGTGTGTATGAGTGTATGTGCGTCTGTGTACACGATATCTCATCTCCCAATTAACGGAATGACTTGAAATTTGGAACTTAAGGTCCTTACACTATAAGGATCCGACACGAACAATTTCGATCAAATGCGATTCAAGATGGCGGCTAAAATGGCGAAGCTATTGTCAAAAACAGGGTTTCTCGTGATTTTCTCGAAAACGGCTCCAACGATTTTGATCAGATTTATACCTAAAATAGTCATTGATAAGCTCTATCAACTGCCACAAGTCTCATATCTGTGAAAATTCCAGGAGCGCCACCCCATCTATGCAAAGTTTGGTTTTAAATTTCCAAATATCAGGCTTCAGATACAATTTAAACCAAAAAATTCAAATGGAAAAGATTGAGCATGAAAATCTCTACAATTAATGTTCAGTAGCATTTTCACCTAAAATTGAAAATAAGCTCTACATTGGAGAAAATGTGATTATTCAATTGCAAATTATTGTTGATTCTATTAAATCATTCACTATGAAGAGATAGCAGACCTCGTGTTTCTCCAGCGTTATTGCCCTGTCACCAGCTGGCTCAAATCTTTGAATAGTAGACGTGAGATGCGCGGGAACACTAGCGTCAGGTTATCAATTTTCATAACGGCAAGGAAAGTTGTGTGAGTGCGCCACACCAGATTTTTACATAACCTCTAGACTGTGTTTTCCAAATTAAAGTTTAGAGCAGTTTTGGGCGAATGCCTGTTGTTTTTACCTGGATTGTATTTGTATATGAATAAATAAATAAATAAATAAATAAACTAAATAAATAGTCCTAGTACATATTTTTCGTGAAGCTTTGTGACGCTGGTAGTATCTCATATTGTGCCGTTCTCAGATCCGTATGCAGATACTCGGTTTAAACGGAGAAATATCAGCTGTTCGTTTAAAACTAGTATGAAACACTTAATGATAAATGCGAGCATATCTAAAAGTGAACGTGGTTTAGCGTAGATGGTGCATATGGCCCTTATACTCTCACCCGGCCAAAACAGTAATAGAAGACTGCAGTCAACAATAATCGACTTGAAATTTGAAACATAAAAGACCCAGATCATCTATGGTATCTAATATCTATGGTACAACAGTGTTGTCAGCAGGCAGGGCATGTGTAGGCCTACCTGAATGGTACAAAATGTACTCACTCTTTGATTATTATTGCCCCTTCTATAAGTCATCCTGTTCTCTTGTATATTTTCATTGATGTCTATACTGACGCCATCTTTGATCATGTGAATGAGGAGATTGGCAATGTTCCGGGCGTCATCCAGGCCGCAGTGGAGCCGACCATCGAATTCAACGCCAAACGACTGAAGCATCGACGCTAGACATACCTACAAAATACACATACCGAACATAAATTAACATAATCAATTCTATGAACATTGGTGGAGATGATAATGTATTAGATATCCATATTGAACGATTCTACTGAATTCCTTCCACCCATTTATTTATTAAAGTAAGGAGCTATTTTTGGTTGTTACACCAATAAGCATTGAGTTACATCAATCTCAAATAAGCATTCAAGTATTTTAACTACGAAGGCTTTGAAGTTTCTGCAGTTTCTTGTTAAGGCTGTGCGGTACACTTTTTTATTTTTTAAATTGGATAATCTTTTTCAATATAATTGTTAAGGTAATTATAAGAAAGAGAAAAGTGGAAACTGAAATTTTTAAGTGGTCTAATAAGCGAGTTGTGGGTTGTTGAAGTGCTAACTTTCCAGATTCCGTTTTCTTTCCAGATCATAAACGGTTTCGAATTTTCCATTGGAGTTTTTTTAATACATTCAGTATATCATTGGCTTTGTTCTAATATGCGTTTTTTCGCGATTAATGCCAAAATAAACAAGTTATCGAATTTTAAAAATGATACTTTTTTATTTATGGACGATATGGGGAATAAAATGTTTTAGTTTGGAAAGATGCATTTTTTGAATTTCTAAGAGAAGTTCTAATAATATAGTCGACACCATTTATGATCTGGAAAGTTAGCACTTCAACAACCCATAACTCGCTTATTAGACCACTTAAAAATTTCAGTTGCCACTTTTTCTCACTCTTATAATCTTAAGAATTATATTGAGAAAGATTATCCAATTTAAATAAAAATAAAAAGGTGTACCGCACAGCCTTGAAGTTCTCTGAAACGTTCACTGGAGATTGATAATGTTGTAAAAATCTAACTAGTTTCGAGTTATTGATTACTTCGTGTTTCCTCATTCAAAATCAAACTGGCATAAGATGTAGGTGAAGAATAGATTTACATTGATTCATTTCTGAATTCGCTTGCAATTGCGATAGCAATGTATTCGTCCTAAAAATATTGATTTCTATCCACTTTTAGAATAAATTACCAATCTCGATCTTTATCAATACTTTTCTGATAATCATTGCAGTACCAAAATTATACAATTTCTGGATTGAAAGATGAGTTTATAGATTAGCTAAAATATATTTCTAAAAAAACAGTTTATGAAAAACAAAATATACTGCTACATTCATAAAATGGAATGTTTTTGCAGAATGAGATGATGCGAATGAAGGATTTCTGTAAAACAAGTTACAGTGTATGCTCCTCCCCACAACGCCAAACCATATTCGAGTTTAGAATTTATCAACGCTTAGTATACAGACTTACACACTGATCTCAAAAGGTAGAGTACTCTTATGTATTTCATGAGTTTCTGCTTCAAACAGCTCGCATTGATGAATGAGCTTAATATTATTAATTGGATGCTATTGGTATGAATTGGATTGTGACTTTTTTGTTCTATGATCCACAAGGGTCATTTTCTACAATCTCCTATTATAGTCTGTGTAAAATAAGTAGACTAATAGATGGAGACTTGGCCTCCATCCGAAGAAATTACAAGGTTGCCAATTCGTGTGAAATTTAAACTTTTTCAAATTTCCAATTCAACATCAGAATTGGATGTGACATGTCATCCCGCGAAGGGCGCGATGCGGCATTTTGCATTCAGGTGATTCTTGCTTATTGGTTTGGATGGAAGAATTCACACACACTGAATCGGGCATGGCGTGGAACGGTGTGATAAGGCAATCTCCGTAAGATCAACACTTTGTATCACCAAGCCGCGCCTCCACAGGTGTGCTTAGCCTTAGCTTAATCTGATGCACTATATTTTTATGAAAATTATCCAACAATCAGTATTTACATTTATATCGCAATATGGACTTCCTATGTGCTTAGTTAGTTGTTCAGCAGTTTGTATTTTTAGATATAGTTGAATGCAGCTTGCTGGGAAATTGAATGGTATATCTCCTTGCTGCTGATTTTCCCGTGCATATTCTAAATTTACAGCATTTCGAGTTCTAGACGCAAGCTTGGACGTTGTTCGTACCGCTGCATTATTAAGAATTAACATTTTGTGAATCAGTAGAAAGAGAAACAGACCTACCGACGGCTGACGCAATGATTATGACAGCTGATTTTTATTTCTGTGTGTGGCCAGCTCACAAATCTTCTCCCATAAGGATTACATGTAAACTATGAATAACCGTAGAAAAGAGTCCTGAAGTCGGATTATAAATTTGATAGGCCATAAACCTGTTTCTGAACATAACGAACACTACTAAAAACATCATCAAATTCGGTACACACATAACAAAGTTATTGAATGTCAAAATTTAAGGCTCGATTTTTATTGACCTAGCGAAGTGAGGTCTAAGATTCAAGTCGACGGTTTGGAATTTCTCTTAATGTTTAAATGTTTATATGCATTTACGGCGAAACGCGGTAATAGATTTCATGAAATTTGACAGGTATGTTCCTTTTTTAATTGCGCGTCGACCTATATACAAGGTTTTTGGAAATTTTGCATTTCAAGGATAATATAAAAGGATAAAGGAGCCTCCTTCATACGCCAATATTAGAGTAAAAATCAGCCAGTAGAATTATTCATCAAAAATCAGCTGACAAGTGATTACACAGATGTGTAGAGAAGCCAGTCTATTGCTGTATTTCCATAAGGTCTACAGTTTCAATCAGGTATTTGTGGATGAGAATACTGAGTGAGGTCTACTGTTCACAGAACTACTAGTTTATATAGATTTGACTGAATTATTTCAAGCGCAGGCAGCTGATTGCCTCTAGAAAGGCTGTAATGAAACACTGCTTGGATTATTCGAGGCGAGGTTGTCATTTTCACTATTTACTAGTAGTTCTGTGAACAGTAGACCTCACGCAGTATTCTCATCCACAAGTACCTGATTGAAACTAGAGACCTTATGGAAATACAGCAATAGACTGGCTTATCCACACATCTGTGTAATCACTTGTCAGCTGATTTATGATGAATAGGCCTAATAATTCTATAGTCTGATTTTTACTCTAATATTGGCGTATGAAGGAGGCTCCTTTTTCCTTTTATATTATCCTTGAAATGCAAAATTTCCAAAAACCTTGTATATACGTCGACGCGCAATTAAAAAAGGAACATACCTGTCAAATTTCATGAAAATCTATTACCGCGTTTCGCCGTAAATGCGCAATATATAAACATATGAACATAAACATTTACACATTTAAACATTTACACATTTAAACATTTTAACATTTAAAAAATTAAAACATTTAAACATTTGAACATTAAAAGAAATGCCAAACCGTCGACTTGAATCTTAGACCTCACTTCGCTCGGTCAATAATCATGTGACTTGCAGTTGCTGAATTCGTTCTGAATTCTGTTTTTGTCAAAGACTTTAAAGAGATATAGACCCACAATGCCTATGCCTTCCCAATGATAACTCTTACTTGAAATTGAAGGCCGCCATTGGGGTATTTTAGCACGAGATATTGGCCCATATGAATAAAACCAGAGCAAATGCTCATGAGCAAAAGCATTGAGCATAAGGTTTTTCTCATGAGCAAAAGGTAGAAGCAAAAGCATTTTTGCTCATTTTGATATGAATAAGCTCTACCTTATACTATACTCTTACCTTATGCTCCTGAACTCTGGAACAAATGCTCACGTATCTTAAAGATTTTTCATCAGCTGATTCACTTTTGTAGCCTTACTTTGTTTTTATAGCTCACAGAAGCGCTAAATATGCAAGTAGGGTGCACCGCTTGTGTTTGCGTCGTCTGCTCTGTTTTTTATTTATGAATAGAGTTTTAGGTTAGTTGAGTTTAGAATTTTGAAATAATAGCGTGAAAAAATGTCATCTCTATAATAATTTTCAGCATATTCTTATAATATCAATAGCCTTCTTATAATCGTCTACACTCTCATCTTCTTAAATGCCTATTTCCTATTTTGTGATGGCTATCTTTATAACAGGTAGCTTTTATATTTATTCTTTTGTAGGAATAATGGTGATAAATATCATGGTTGAATCTAAAAAGAGTTTTATAGTTCTCAACTATTGGTTGTGATCGTATCTGGTATAGTTTCCTCTTCCTCATACGAATTAGTTGAGCCATTTTACTATGAGCAAAAGGTGATAAGCTGCTCTAGACTAGACTCACCTTTTTTGAAGCATTTGCTTCAAAAGTTGAGCAAATGCTCCAGTTTATTCATACAATTTTGAGCAAAAGCTTTTACTTTTGAGCAAATGCTCAAACTATTTTTTTTTTTATGAGCATGAGCAAAAGGTTTTACTCACGTTTATTCATAGAAAATGAAGCAAATGCTCCATATTTTAGAAGTATGAGCAAATGCTCAACTTTATTCATAAGGCCCATTATATCTATATATTTGTAATACTATAGATTACAAAGGCATTGGTATGTAATAATCTCATGGGTTGCCCTCTCAATGGCCGATTTCAATTCCAAGTACGACACTAGCGCTGCATGTGAGTCTATGCATCTTTAAGGTCTTTGGTTTTTGTTGATCCCAGCTATTGATAGCATGGTGGCCCACCATTCAGCCGCTATCCTTGACTTTGAAGCTTCTGAGAGGCCAAAATACGATCTTCCGAGTACGATTGACAATTGGAGAAATAATTTCAATTATTTCCGGGAAACTTTCTCGCTTTTACCACCCACTTATCTTTCGAAACAAAAACGTTTCCAGCATGTTGAAAATTTCATGTTTTCTGCTCAAAATTTTTTGACATTAACGAACATAATCATTAATTAAAAGATAACTATTGGTCGGATGAAAATGATCTAGACACCAATATAAAGGAGACATTCTCCCCGTTAATTTGATATAAAATTATTACGCATTACGACGCCCCATGATTATGAGAGAAGTGATATTCAAAAGAAAAACAAATCTTTGCGATGTTTCCAATTTTATCATAAAAGTTAAGATTCATTTTAATCCTGAAACCCTGAAACTTTTTTAGCACTACTAGGATATCGGGGATGATATTCTACATCCAATAGTGACGTTGAATTGGGAATTTGAAAAAGTTGCAATTTTACACGATTTGGCAACCCTGTAATTTCTTCGGATGGAGGGCCAAGTCTCAACTTATTTTACACAGACTATAGTCATTAATAAAATACGAATTCATATAAAAGAATAATTTTTACACCAAAAGTTACTTACTTATCATTATTCTTCAACATAATTGCCGTAAAGATTGAGGCATTTTTCATACCAGTGGACTAGCCTACCAAAACCTTCTCCATAAAATGTTGCCGCCAGATGAATTCAAGTGGGCTATGACGTTGTTTTGAAGCTCCTCTTTAGTATTGAATCTCTGCCCTCAAAGTAATGTTTTGAGTTTGGGGAAAACGTATGAATTACTAGTGGCCAAGGCAGGTTTTTATGGTGGGTTTGGTTGCACCAGCACTGTGAGTCCGAGTTGTCGTGCATTACGACGAATTCGCAACTCACTCATAACACAATCATTTTTTCATTATAATTCATGCTGAGCTATTACAGTCTGCTTGCAAAAAAATAATAACACAACGTAACTAGCACTTGGCGGCTGATTCAAGTGAGGCGGCCATGTTTGTGGATCTATAACTGGACAACAATTGAGGATCTTGCCGCACCGATCACAGGGCGTTTGGTGGGGATGATAAACTGTTCAGCTCTGTGAAAGTCACCCCTCTTACCGATTGTCTGTGTTTCATGATATGGGATTGGAGGTTGAAAAAATGACCCTCGTATGGTGTCATAAATAAGTTAAGCTTAATCTCGATGAGAAAGTACAACGCTATTACTTCCACACTAGCATTAGCAAGATTAACATGAAAGTGGAGTTCATTTCCATTTAAGTAACATAATACTTGTTAAAATAACAGAAACTGTGTCAATATATCAGGGATTCCTTTGGAAGAGATGGAGAAGATGAATTAGAACTGGAATTGGATTTTCACAGATATTAAGTTAATGGGTGATGATAAGTTTTCAAATGGGTCCCTGGATTTGAAAATTATTCTATTTCAAGGAATGATAGACTTGGATGAAAATAAGACAAAGTTTAATAAGGTATCACAAGGAACTGAAAGTAAAAACAACAGCTACCAAAGAAAATAGATTTGAACAATAGTAGAAATTCTTCTTATCTCACCTTTCTCGACTTATAATGTGAACTAAAAACTCTTCTGATATTAATCCACTTTTTCGCATAATAGGGAAATTGTACGTTTGAAAACTGAAATTAAAAAATCAAGTAATTAGCTTATTTAGAAGCAAATCAGAATTATGAAGTAGGTAACATAGGCTAATAAAATTGTATTTCACACGACATGCAGTCAAATCACATATTTGACTGCAAATCACATATTTGACTGCATGGTGTGAAATACATAAAAAAGTGTGTTGATACATCGCAGCTCAGAATGGATCGAGATACCATCATCTTTGAGCATAATTGTAATTAACAAGCTTCTTCACAAGTGAATTTCAGACGGCCTTGAAATGATCAAAATAGATACACGAACATTCATAGAATCAGACATCACACATTAATTTTGCCAAAGTGAACAAAAGGCAAATTTTATTGAAGTACTTTGTGCTACAGAAGTGAGCCACTGACCAATTCACAATTTATGGACACATACAAATTATGATTTCTAGATAAATTTAGGCTACAACCATAGAGAAACAATAGCGTAAGTAGATATCCCATGGTATAGGGCGTTTATGTCGCAACTTTTACTGCTATCTCAAGCCGATTACTATCGATTATTGTCAATTTTTACTGTTTTGTTGGGATGAGAGTGTATGAACGGCACAGTATGAGACACTACCAGCGTCACACAGCTTCACGGGAAAGAACTACATGGACTATCGGCTTGAGATAACAGTAAAAGTTGCGACATAAACGTCCTATACCATAGGATATCTACTAACGCTATTGTTTCTCTATGCTACAACTAAGCGGGAATATCTCATTAAATTGCCAAGTGCATTACGACCTGGAGTCAATTAATTAGTGTTTAGCAAAACATAGATTCTACAAACAATCTTGACAAACAGCTTAAGATAATACATCATATCAGTCCTAAAGTTGGAACGGTGTCTGCTAGAGGCCCGTTCTGATAACAAACCGTTGGTAACTGCAAAATCACTTCACGGTGGTTCGAAACACACCTAAAACTCTTCCCTAACATCGCTCCAAGTACCCATGCAATAGCCTAGAGTTTATGTGGGTAGGATTTACTATGACTTAAAATTTGAGTGGGACTACATACTTACTTCACACTGGCCAAACAGAAATCTGCCCATATCACATGGACCATCGGTAACTATTGCATATTTCGATTTTGAATCTAATCCATGCTTTTTCAGCCACTTATTAAATTTGGTAAAAACTCCAGAAAACTCTTCTGACTTATCAACTGTTTCCTGGAAGCAGAATGATGTTTAAAATGCAGTGAATAAAAAAATACTTGTTTCTTCAATTATTTATGATTTTAAAATTCATTTAGATTTTCATATATAAATCTCTCAAAGGTATTCGAGTATACATCTAATCTTTATAAATAAAGAAGAGCGAATTTGTAATTAAAGTTATCAATAGATTAAGTTCTACATGAACTCTGTAATTTTCTCCTCATTGTGAAATTCTTTACTAATCTATGAGGAGACATACAGAATATCTCCTCACCAGGTTCTGGTTTATAAACTAATCTAAAATCTGATGAGTTCTCAAGAACGATTGACAATCGTTTTCAAATCGTCCATATTCTATAATTCTTCAATAAATTCAGTGATAATTGAATGTATAAACCTTATATTTTGATTCAAAGTTAAAATGAAAAAACAATATTTATGAGTTTCAAGAGTGACATTTTTAAATTTAAATATTGAAAAATCATTGATATAGAGAAATTATCATTAATTATTTAGTGGTTCAATGTGTACATGTATTAACTAGAGAATCTATCATTGAGATGTTTTACCTGTGCGATTCCAGTCAACTCAATACAGAAATCCGATAGTTTGGGATGCTTTACAGGCTTAACATAGCTATGAAATTCGTCTATAACTGCTTGCTTTTCAGAATCAACTAGAATAGCTGGGAACTCAATGATTTCATGTCTGAAATAAAAATCACACTTATTAAAATAAAAGCAAACTTTGAAAGAAACTCAAGTTTATATCAGTATTAAAGATAACGATTAATCTATTTGAAACCGGAAGTTCCTTGTTTTGTTTGAATAGAATTATATCATTTTTGAGATCAAATGATATGATAAATCTTGGTTTACATCCATGGAAAATTATACTTCTGGGAAGCGTTTCATGAAGAAAGTATCGATCATTTAAACTACTGAATGAAGAAATTTCTCCGTACTCATTAAATTCGAGTATTTAAAAAGCTAAAACGAAATAAACATTAAACCACACTTTTTAATAAGGTTTCAGTTGGAATTTAAAATTCCTATACAATGCTGTTGGTAAATCTTTGAAGGCATAAAATAAACTTTATGTATGAAATAATTATTGTAGAGTCTTTACAATTTCAAATGTTCGAACTCTTCTTTCATAACCAATATTGAAAAGGTTCTAATCTCTTTGAATAGTCAGCCCTGACAGCAATGACTTCATGCATACTTTATAATAAATACCATCTTAGCCAACCAATATTCAGATATTAATTGAAAATATTAGTTTTCAATAGCTAACTTTTCTGTCATTCACTGTGCAAATAAAGGCAGGCACCATCCTCAGCCTAGTGAAATCAACACAGCAGTAGTATTGGCAACGACTTTGACCTTTGATGATATAGTATTTCATTATTCCCAAAATTTCTCAGAAAGGTTCGCTCTTGAACCAAAAGCAGACCGACACTAAACAAGTAATTTTCATTTATGACCTTTGATCGAGATTTCGTCAAATAAATAAAATTAAATATCCAAATTCAAAAACATTGACTTGCGATGGCTGCATATAGCTTGCCTCCTGATGTAAAGTAATGCAGTTGAACTAGCACCTTCAGGCTGTTTAAAATCTCCTTCAGTCTTGACGTGACTGAGAGAGGCGATCGGGGCATAGGATGAGATGTGTTTGCGTGGAATTTTCTAGTATCTTGCTTCAAACAAATCTATTTCCTCTATTTTTTTATCATTCTTTAAATTAGATCGAAATTCATTTCCGACTTTTCAGAATAATGTTTTTCTAAATTAATTATTTTTTGTCTAGTACTATTGAATTAATATTTTTAATTCTATTTAGGATATTATTATATGTTGCTTTAGTAATGTATATGCATTAGAATTGTACAAGAGGATTAAGTGGGAGAGAGGGCTGGCTGCGTCCCGATTTCGCCCTCCAGGTTAAAATAAAATCATCCTACGTATCGATGTCATCCTCTTTTAGTAAGTACAGAGAAATTGATCAGTCTCTTATGCAGGAGCCGTCGGTAATGGTTGGTAGGTCAATAACAGTTATAATGAATTTTCTTTATAATTTTCATAAAAAAGCATAATACTTACGGAAAATCGGGGGGATTGTAGGATTCACAAGTTGCTTCAAAGTCTATTACCACATAGAAAGGAAACAGTGTAGTTATCCTTTTGAGGTTCTTTGAAGCCAGTTTCTGCATCCTTATATGATTTTTCAAACGTTTTCTCATTATTATGATATTGCCGTTCGGATCCAATTGCAATTTATTGAGATTAGTGATAAGCTGTTCTTTGGTCATACTATTTATTCTTCCATTAATCAGGGAAAGTTCTCTATAGACCGGATCACTAAAGTCTTGTTTTCCAGCGTTACAGCTTTCAGCCTGGAACATGGAACACCAGAGTTTCAACTGACAACATTATTGATGAACATGTCTATCACTCGACAAAGTGTATGGCTCTATCTTTTTACCCAAATCTATATTTTATCCGTTTGATCTCAAACTTACTTGAATTTGCATAGTCATAAAAGTTTTAATAATGGAGAAGAGAGCAGTCCGCATTATCGCCTCCTTTGATCACTGCAGACGACTCTTCAAGTCTAATGGAGTAATGACTATTTTAATTTACTATGTATATTTAAATGCTTTGCATGTCAAGATTTTGACAAGTATAACTAGAGAAGTGACAACACAAGTCATAGTCACAACACAAGGAGCGGTTGCAAAATTAACAGTGCCTTAATGTCACTGAGAAAGACTCATTTTCTACTATGGCTCTGAAAGTTAGAGACAGCAGCTTGTCTCTATAACAAGCTGCTTATATACAGTTGAATGCCTCAAGTCCCCAAGCAATCAGGATGAAATTGAAGAAATGGCTCAAATAAACCAATTTTTATGGTTCACATTAGTTTTCTGAAGCCAGTCACAATGACTGGACTTCCAGAGATCTTTATTCTTATTTGTTGACACAACCTATCCGGCTCCGCTGGTCTTGGTAAAAAATAAGTGAATTTTCTAGCTCCTCAACCAGATTGTTTTTTAATAATGTAGAGATATAATCACAATAAATTATGACAGTTCATTAATAGTTTATTGAAATATATATCAAATAAAATATAATTTATTTTTAAGTTACAGTATATTAGTAAAGTTATATTACAGCAAAGTATGAAACAACTAATATTACATCAGCTATATGTTATAGAAGGCAGTGGCTAAGCAGAGAATCTGCCTAGAATTTGCTATCAATTCGGGAAAGGATTTTTCAAGATTTTAACTTCAGATGCTCATATCTTGAAAAGTAAAAGTGATAGCACGATTTTTCTTAGTAATTTCATCCATGTAGTACGATAACTTGATAGAATCCAAATCAATAAATCAAATAGCCTGCTTCGAAAAAAACAGTAAACATTTTAAGAGCAATGTGCACAGCATTAATAGCATTATATTATAAGTGCTATAAGGATTGCGTTTTAACATGAAATTCAATAAGCAACCTACTCTCGCTGGTCTAGCTAACTTATATATTATAAAACAGTTCATGAATCTCACCTGTGCCAATAGATCTTCCTCAGGACCATCCATTACTTGATTTTTTACTGGGAGAGACGTTTATTATGCCACTGTAATGTTTATTTAAAACAATATTTGAAATTAAATGAAAAATTGTGAGCAGAAACTACAATAACAACTTAACAAGAACGCAAGTTCTTGCAACAGCTTGAGTTGGCACAAGCAGTATTTATGGAAACTAAAGTTCTCTACTATTGGAAAACTTTAGAAACTAAAATATTTTCTTGAATAGTTTATAGTTATTCTATGATTATTTTATTGAGATAAAATTCTAGAATTCTAGTACAAACATGTTTACGAATTACGATTGAGGTTAGGTTATTATTTCTTGTTAATCAGCTGTGATGTGACTGATAAGACGTTCAATATAATTCAGATCAAAGATAAATAATATATTAATTTGATAAAACTTGATGAAACTCATGGAAGAAAATACATAAAGTGACTAAATATTTTATAAACCAAACAAGTTGACAAATTAACTCCAAAAAAGTCAATTTCCTTTATTCACAATTTAAAAATCAATTTTTCAAATATAGAAGGCAGTGAACAAGAGTATTCTCAATCAGCTGTGATGTAATCCTACGACGACTCAAGATTGCTCTTCAAAATTTTTTGGTTAGCTTGTTAGCTTGTAGCTTCTAATTTTAAGATTGCATTGGAGAATCTTGCTAATTTTTGATAGTATACTGAGACGATTTGGAATGTCTATTTCAAAACTTGATATGCTGAGACTGTACAAAACTTTATTAAGAGAAGCTGGAAAATTTCAACTCTACAACTACAGAATGTACGCTCTACGAAGGATAAAAGAAGGCTTCAGGGAGAACAAAAATATTACCGGGTCCGAAATCAACACAAAATATGAAGAGGGTCGCAATATTTTGGAAGTTATTAAAAGACAGGTAATAGTGGGCAATCTATATGTTCCTCCTAAGCTCGTGATTGAACAATAAGAATCCTTGTGCTATTGATTAATATTGGAATTATATGAAAGCATTCTTTGTTAGGAATCACACTCTTGTAAATAGCAATTTTTGTATACCATTATAATCTATGAACTGTTCTGGGTTTTTTATTTTTTCTTAAATAGTACATAAATATTTTTGAAGCAATAGGCTACACCGGTACCTTAATTTATAAGTGTTTTCAAAATTTATATTCAACCTAAAAGTATCAAGTACAATATTGCATTTTTGTAAATAAGTCTATTCAGATAGTAAAGTATGGTTTGTGTTGTTTACTTGCGAAACTTAGTATTGACAAATCAAGTGAATAAAAAGAACATATTACCTGTAATATGATGTATAAATACTACTGTATGTTATACTTGAGCGTTTTTTGGACACAAAGAGTGTTTTGAAGCGGTCAGAGTGATATTTGTTGAACGATTATCGGTGGACAATAATGATCTTTGCCATAGGCAATGTCAGTAATGCAATTATTGTACATTTGTTCTGTTAAAATTTGACATTATCCAATAAGTATTGAATGATGAGTTTGAAAAAACAGCTAGGTACCGACTTATATCTTGAATTAAGATTGAGAATATGAATACATTTTGGAAATGTTACTATGATTAACACACATAATATGCTTACAAAGGGAACAGAAGAAAGGTACTTCAAAATATTAATAAACATTTGTTTTCTGAGTTCTTCAGACTTTCCAAACTTCAGTTTAAGTTTGTGTCCAGTTTAATCAATGAGGACCTTGAGAAGATTTAATCTATGTCATATCTAATTATAGGGAATGATAAGTTAGCTCTTACGTTAAGGTAGGATATGTTTTTATCCATTTTTGTAAGACAATGATTTTTAAGAATTATTATAAAAACACAAATATTTCAATAGGAAAAGGTTCGAGTAGAACTTTTGTTTAAATACATCTTCATATGTACACACCTCAAAAATCACAAAACGACTGGGATTATGCGACTGCTCCAGCAGCAGACCCATACCACAGAATAGATACAAAATGGAAACTGTCAATCAAACGCCTTTACTACCAATGCTTTTTACATGGCACAAATACTAGACACGTCACGTGACCTTTGGAAGTTCCAATCCTGGTCTTCTGATTGGATCGCGGCAGTGAACGAGATCAATTGATCCGGATCAGTAAAGTGATCCGAACCTTCCATCAATACTATTAAAATGTGGAGCTTCCTAACGTGGAGCTTCGCCAGGGTACTAGCCGAGTTTCCATACTGTGTGTATACTGTGCCCATACGATCGACTCTGGCGGTAGACGCATCACTGACAAGTGACAACAGCGCCAATAAAGACAATGCACAGTAGGCGATCTATCCGGGAATACCTGGCTAACGATCAAGACTTAGGATATTTAGATACGATTATCGTTTCAGCCGCTCCAGTTGCAACGTACCTTCAAGTATCTATGTCCTCCTAAATGCCTGGCCACTTAGAGAGAGAGAGAGAGAGAGATATTTGCGATCTTGTAGGTTTCATATCTGAATCTTGGAGAGTGATTTAAGATATAGATAGTACCTTAAAGATGGCAAACCGCTTTGTGAGACCGGGTCCTAAGAACGCTTTGATCGCTGCCCGCAGATCGTGTGTTCAGGCCCTAATTGATAAAACATGTCTCTTCACTAATGCATCATAACTGAGATGATCAAGCTAATTCCATACATTCAATAGAAGGTAATTTTGTAGCTTAGGATTCCATTACAATTCACATGTATATATTATATTTTAGAAACAGTATTAATTGCTGTTTTTTAATCAAAGTTGAAAAATATTTTATCTCAATAACAATCAAGTCATTTTCTATTTCTCATCTTAAACTACTTCTGATATCCTTCCATGCCATTTCATTTATGAATCTGAAATCTTATTATATGTAATATTAGTAACATACTTGATTTTATTTTAATTGGATAACCAAATTATAAAACTATCTAACATGGTAAGAATGAAGCTTTAGCTCAACTTTTTGTTGGCTTCTTCAAATGATCTGAGTATCATGAGGGTAAAAATAAAATGAAAAGTTGAAGTTTTGATCAAAATAGAATTATATTAACAAAAATAAAAGAATCCATAATAGGCCTATGTATAAACAAGATTGAGTCAAGTTTCTAACACCACCTTCTATCCATTAAACATTTGGCCTTGAACCACCTAAACAAGAATTGATTTTCTGGACTCAATTCGTCTGATATTCGAGTATCATTCGCCTTCAAATAATCCTGAAACATAAAGAAAAATTTGAAGAACATATAATGTACATGAAAAATATGTTACTTTCTCACTTTTATCATCTAATTAAAATTGATTCGAGCAGCTACTAATGTATATTTTTTTCTGGGTGATGTCCACAACCTTTACGCATATGATGTGTAGGTAATGGAATTAGATGTTCAAAGATGATTACCTAAAAGAATAGCCATGCTACTTTGGAAGTGCATCTATATCATAGAGATTAAAATACGAAACAATAGAATTTACAAACGCACAGTAAAAAAGTTTTCTCTGCTATTTTTCATTGAGAAGTGCATTTACATTCGGTTCTCAAACAAGCATTTCTGTTCTCATGATGTATAATGAATTTAATATAATGATGCCCATATCTAATGAGGGGTGAAACAGGAAATTCCCAAACATCACACTGTCGTTCGAACCGAATTAGGAACAAGAGATGATAATGTTGTTGCATTTAATGGCTGCGAATAGAATTCTTACTATAGCGAGGTCCACGTTATAATGGCAGTGGATAAAGATAGAAGAATAGCGATGGCGATTCTCTGCATTAAGTAATTATATTTTTACACTGTCAAAAAAACAATTGGCATCGTTGTGGACCTAGAAAAGGATAGTACCACCGGCTTTGTTGAATGATAGACAAGGATAGCAAAACCAAAGTTGATCAAATACTGTCATTATAACGTGGACCTCACTATAAGTCAACAACCATAGACTTACCATGGAAGGTGGAAATGCTCTCTTGCAGTCTTTTCTATTGTTGTGTTCGATGTAGGCTCTTTGCAAGACTCCGAGTTGATTCGGTGTGAGACACGAACGACACAGCTGACATTCGGGCGACATGCATCCGTCACATTTTGGTGAGAAACACTCCTTCTCATAGACCATCACATTCTTGGCCAATACTTCCATTGACGAAGTGGATTCTTTACTGAAAGAAAAATATAAAGTATCGTAGTAATGAAACTCTCATGGATACAATTTTTGATAGTGTAAAATGAGCGACCCTCCTCATTAATTTAGAAATATCACATGTCACATCAAATTTACAAAGATCCATGACCGTTTCAAATCTGGAATAAGCAAAGATATGCTCCATAACTGATAAGATGTTGTGATGTTATTTTAATTTAAACATCATTTTTAAAATTCGCAGCGTGAAAGTAGGTTATGGCGTTGTAAGCTCTATTGAAAATTTAAAAAAAACCTTGAAGTAAAATCTTGCTCTTAAATAATATTATGTCAAAATTCTAAAATTAATTATTTCAATGAATTTAATTTATTTCAATGAATCTATATGATAAATATTCATAATTAAAGATTCAAAAGATGATAAGATATGCTTGCTAACTGCTCTCTGTAGCTTTCAAAAAAAATACAAGTATGAATAACACACTTCCTCCTAGATCCATTTTTGGATTTTCTAAAATGACTAATAAATGTTTTTATGAAATAATGATATTTATTAGGACAAATCATTTTCAGTAAAGGGGTTTCTGTGAAAATTATTCCAAACTAGAATCGCCTCAATATCAATGTAAAGTAAGCAAATATTGAACATACCTCAACATGGAAGCTAATCCAACAAGGTGGAAAAGATTGAATAGAACTTGCTCATAGAGGAGTCTGTTTGGTGGAAAGTGAGCGGATGACAAGTTCGGAGACATGTTCGCCTGCAAAACATCCACCTTCATGTTAGCTTCACAAAAACTATGCTGACCGCTAAAACAGAATTAGGTATTATTATTTTGTTATGTAATGTGATGTTTTTTCTGATGTGGTTGACGTCGATAAAATGTCTAGTGCTTCAATTTAATAAGAAGTACGACTAGGTTTAACTTTTTTTTATTGCGGATGATGCCCACTTGAACATTTCACTTGTGCGTGGGTAATGGGAAGTATGAGGGTGAGTTATGCGATAATCAAACGTCCATGCCTAATCGATGGGATTCGGCGGGATTCGAACCCGCGAACAGGTAGCACTAGCAGACTGAAGGGTGCAACGCCTTAGTCAACTTAGGCATTGGTAACAATTAATTTTTTAAGATAAATTTTACCATAAATATATACATTACCATATATTTTTTAATATATGGTAATTGAAATGTGGTATCATGACAATTGTTCAATGGAAGAACAGAATTGATCATTCACATTGATACGATTCATGTGAATAATTTGAAAATACAATAGCATTATATTAGAGTGGAATTCAATCAACAAATAGTTATACAAATCACTGCCATAAAACTAGAATTCAATGAATGAAACATAACATTAATTACTAGTCTTCATACAGGTCATGGGATTCGTATCTTCCATACAGCGATTTAAATACAGATAGAAATATAGACAGAAACCGGGTGATTGCAGCCACACCCTCTATTATACTTTGATTCAAACTGCTTCGGGAGCGGCCTGAAGCGGGCAGTCCTACTTAGGCAAAGCGGGTCTCAATCCTAAAGCAGTTTAGATCAAAGTATAGAACAGTATTTGTAGCATTGTATCGGAAACTAGAGCAGCTCTGCAAATGCCACGTCCTTAGCTAGTCGCGTTGCTATCACCTCACTATGAACAACAACAACAATCAACTTTGTATGTTTCGATAGCAACTCCAGTTTCCGTCACGTCGCTATCACCCAGTTACTTTCTGTACGTAAGCAGCTCTAGTAGTAGAACAGCAAAGACAGTATTCAGAATGTGTATGCAGTTTTTTGTGCGTGATTGAATCACCAGATTTGTTGGTGGCAACATGTAATTTTATTGTATGCATGTTATGTACTCATGTAGGTAAACCGAATCATATTGAATAGTCTTTACCCGATTTCAAAAAACCTTTTAAAATTTATACATTGAGATTTTATTTGTAAAAACAAACAATAATCCTAGAAAAATGAGAATAATTGTTAGTAAATGTCATACCTCATAGCAATGAAATTCCCAAAACCAATTTTTCACATGGAGAGGTTGTTAGTAGGAACAGTTTCATAGAAGATAGAATCCTCCACATTCAAGAAATCTGGAGAGAAAGCAGTATCCACAGATTATTGAAGAGATGAACATAACAATTTAATATCATTGAAATCATACCAATCATGATACTCGTGTATACATAAATATCCTGAGAGAATAGTAAAATCATCAGAAATCAGAATATTCAAATTAGATTAATTTTTTTTTTTTTTTGATAATTCTCTTGGAACCTTGCGTTAGAGGTGGGGATATACTTTTCAAAGAATACAGTGATCAATTCACAACAGAAAAATATTATTGAAATCCATGTATTCGTATTAGACAATCAGTTTCCCATCAAATAGCAATTAGTTTTCACTAGACGTTGAAAAATACGGTAATTTTCATCAACTCTGGTTTGATAGCAAAAATCAATTTCTTGAACTTCGAAGAAACCCAATTGCAAAGCTTTCAATTTTTTGATTAAACACTTCCAATTCTACTTCCAATTGCAAAAATGAGAAAATGGATTGTAAGCCAGACAAACCACTAAAAAAGTTTTTATAAATCCACAAAGCATTCTCTCATTCGCTATAAACAAAGTTCTTTAGAGTAATGTTCAAAGTTTAGTAAAACTAATTTATTGTTTAGTGGAACTTCATGTTCAAAGATCATTAAAACCATAGAGAAAACCTTTAAAAATAGTAGATACTGAATAACGAGTATATTTTATTTAGTAACAGATATTTCGAAGATGCATTACCTCCATAACATACACGTTCAAGTCGTTATCGACTGCAAAATCAAATCTCATCATTTCAAAGAAATTCCGTTTTGATGGATAATTTACTAGAATTTTATGAATGGCATGCTCTTTCGATAAGCAAACTTCGCGTATTGCTTCCTCAACTTGATTCCACAATTTCGATGGATCCCTTCCTGAAAATAAAAATTGACATTAAACCTTTGAAAACACACATTGAGACCTTGAAAATTTCAAATAAACTCCTATATGTGTGCATTTCATATAGCTGGCCCGGCGAACTTCGTACCGTCAAATAGTTAATGCATCTCATGACAATCTTTAGCTGGATGCACACCTGAGGAGGCGCGATGCGGCATTTTGCATCCCGGTTCGTTCGTTTCCGTGTCCAGGTCAGACCACTTATTATTTAAACCATAACATAAATTTAACAAAGCATTAACAATATCAATAAGGTGAGTAGAAAAATTTATAAACCAGTCTATATACTGGATTTCCAGTGTGTAGCCACCTTTACGGCTTTGTCATTGGCTGTTATCAAATCATCAGGAATGCATGTCACTTGAAGTATCCCGCAGACCATTAAATGCTCCGGATCCTGTCTCACTCCACACTCACATAGAGCGTTCCCGCCAGGAAGTATTCCCCATTTCAACATATTGGTCTTACATCTGGGTACTCCGGTTCTCATTCTATTGAGAGTCCTCAAAATCGTGTAGTCCAGATTATGTCCAGCGCTTATTCTTTCATATGGCGCTATTTGATATTGATGGTTCAGCACATTTCTCTATCTATTTAAGCGCCTCTCTTCTTTTGATTGGTCAAGTGCCTTTGTTCTTGCCATAAAACTTTTCCTTGATTTGAGCCGACGGTCTAGCTGGACATAATCATGGAGTGGATGGCGGGGATCATTCTCTTGTTTTGCTCTCTCAGCATCAACAGCCACTTCTCTCCTCACATTAGGTGGAGCTATTCCTGCAATAGGGTAGAGTTTTTCAACTGGTGTGGGTTTCAAACATCCTGTTACTATCCTCAGAGAGTCATTTACTGCTACATCAACTTGCTTCGCATGTGAGGAAGAGCTCCAGACCGGAGATGCATATTCCGCAGCTGAGATGCACAAAGCCATTGCTGATGTTCTTAGAGTTGTAGGATGAGCACCCCATGCATAATTAGTCAGCCTCCGGATGATGTTATTTCTGGCACTCACTTTAGCCTTTGTGTTAAGGCAGTGCTGTTTGAATGAGAGTGTCCTGTCTAGAGCCACCCCCAGATACTTAGGTGTTCTGCAGTGTTCAAGCCTATTACCTCTCCATGTTATATCCAGCTCAACTCCTGCATCACGGTTTCGCAGGTGAAATGCACAAACCTGTGTCTTGCTAGGATTTGGCTTGAGATAGTTACTATCATAATATATTGCCAACTCTTCTAATGCACTGGATAGGTTTTGAGAGGTATCCTCTAAATTATTTTCTTGAACTGCAACTGCTGTATCATCTGCATACATAAAAAGCCTTGCATTGTTGGGGATAGGCAAATCATTTGTGTAAATATTGTACAGTATTGGCGACAAGACACTTCCTTGTGGCAAACCATTTTTCTGTGTACGCCATCTGCTCATCCTGTCATTCAATTGTACACAGAATCTTCTGTTCTGTAAGAAGCAGCCCATCACCATTGTAAGTTTGTAATCCCCATGACCTAGTTGTTGAAGGATTTTCGGACTAGTCCTCGGCACGCACAATCTTGGCTCCTTCAATGTACCCCAATGTACCTTGCGCAGTTAGTAGGGGTAATATGTCATGTTTATCAGTACAATCATTACCAATATCCAACAGTTACCAAACCCATGCCTTGGGACGGCAGATGTTATTGCCGGTGCGCTAAGGTGTGTATTTGATTTTGTTCCCCTAATTCAGGTCCCCATCCTGAATTTGGGTATCCAGGCGCACCACGGGGAGGCGCTTCCAGCTTCATTTATTAGATGTTGAAGTTGTTAATGTGGGGAGTAACTGCGAAGCTGGAACAAATACTACTGCGCCCTGCATCCCGGTGCTTCTTGCTTATTGGTTTGAATGGAAGCACTCACACACACTTCGTCAATTGTAGGGGCATTGAAACGTCTTGGGGTGTTGTCTGGCAGATGTCTTATCAGCTCTGATGACAATTTTGTGGTAATTAGATGGCATGCGGTCTAGTGCAGTCTTGAATGAATTGTGTTGATGAAAAAATATTTGGAGTTGTTCAAAAATTGGCCTTTTTACTGAAGTGTTGTGCGCAAAACGCTGATTGCCTTGTTTTTCTGAGTCGCCCAAAATAAATTTGCAAAAATTTGTAGTCACTATCTGTCATTGGCAATAGGGAACCAGCTCGGTGATTTTGGAATTTTGAAAGTAGGCATAAATCTATCCTGAACAATTTTTGTTGCCCCAAATGATGTCATTTGATAGCAGCAATTGTATTGCTGGATATTTTACAGAAAATGTTTGGAGTCTGCTCCATTTCCGGAAACCAATGAATGAAGTGGTTCTGGTGGTGGAGTCAATTGAAACAATTTGACTTGACCACTGGCGCAGCACAATCCGGTTGCTTCATTTATATACTTATATGCCCCACAGTACTGACACTCAATGTTCATTGTGGCAATAGCAACAATTGACAGTGAACTGTACTCGATTGCCGAGTTATAGTTGAATGCAGCTCGCTGGGAATTGAATGGTATATCTCCTTGCTGCTGATTTTCCCATGCATATTATAAATTTATAGCATTTCCAGTTCTATGACACAAGTTTGGACGTCGTTCGTATCAATTTTTGAGAACAAATTAGTTTTGATAAGTTGTAAATTCAACGTCATACGAATAAAAGTTTTTCCAGGAGCACGAATTTAACAATTCTAAATTATGTGCTGGGGGATGAAGAATTTCTATATGAAACCTTGAAATTACCATCCCCAATGCCTCATAAAGGTGTGAGTGCAGGTGTTTTCTTAATGCATTGACTTTAATGAATTTAATTACGATTATGTCTTGAATGCCTATATGTTAGTGTGTTTTTTTCAATGTTAGGTCGGCCGCCATTTCTGCTAGAGGAAACATATGAACTGCTTCTTTTCCGGTTTTCCATTCCTGAAAACAAATCTTTGAAATTGAGTACCACAAGGTGGGGGTTTACATTTAAAATAACATTTCTGAGTTGCAACCCCTAAATATCACGCGGAGGTGGGGATTGGAAATGCCTTATAGTTCAAAAAGATGAGGTTTGACTCAACCATCTTCATTTCATCTTCATTACATCATACTTAAATTTCTAAATCTTTCTTCTTCCTACCTCCTTCTCCTACTTAATCTTCAAATATATCAAGTTATAATTTCTGCAGGAGTTTAGTTTCATCATACCTTGAGTTGTTTGAAGAATATGCTGGCGTTCTAAGACACCCGGTATCGATAACAATTCCTTGATAAAGTCAAAATAATATGATTAGTGTGTATTCAAGACAGTATTTAATACAGTGGGTTAAAGTTATCAGAGTATCCCGTTGAGTATACCCAGGCAAAGGTATGTTCCTGTGTAGAATATTCTACTTGTATTAAGCTTATTTATATGCAAGATTCATTGATGATTTAAAATGGAGTGCTTACTGAAAATAATCTGTTTAACCGTCTTTAACAACAACATTTACACAGTCGAAAGTCCGTTGACAATAAAAGCAATGTTCAAGTACCAAACTAGGCAAAATTTACATCCTAACTAAACTTTAATTTCTATACTGTAATAGAACTGATTTTACCGTTAGTGAAGAATGGAGGACTCTACTCCATTACTTACTAAATGGAGTTTCACGCTTACCTGATTGTTTCAAGTAAGCATCAAACGAGTCTTTCATGGAGAATTCATGTTCGTTGTAGAATTTCTTCAGCGATGGCACTTCCCAAGTGGGTAGATAATCATCTCCAACAACGTACTTATCAACTTTCGCTGGATCAAATGGATAATATTTTTCTGGACAGTATCTGCAACAATTAGACGAATCAGAACAATATTCACGAATCAATTGCATTGAGATGAATGGAGTACCTGACAAACCAAATGAGAATGTTTAACTGAAGTCAAGAAGCTGGGGCATGCCTTGGAAA
The DNA here is from genome assembly GCF_014356525.2 of Nilaparvata lugens. Taxonomy (NCBI): domain Eukaryota; kingdom Metazoa; phylum Arthropoda; class Insecta; order Hemiptera; family Delphacidae; genus Nilaparvata; species Nilaparvata lugens. Next base: position 23,250,568 of record NC_052507.1, read on the forward strand.
TAGAGATAACTTATGATATGGTGGACGCGATGGAAGTGATCATGGTATAATTGTCATATTTACAAGAAGAGCAATCAAAGAAGATATAATTCATAAGAAAAGAGTAAAGCGTAACCTGAACACTACACACATAGCGTATTCCTGGACGGGTCATCTACATAAACGAGAGCCTAACCAAGGTCAGACGACATCTTTACTAGGAGGTTCGAACACTCAAAAAGGAAAAAGGACTGAGTTACGTGTGGATAAGGAACGAAAAATTCTTGTTCGGCTGACAGAGGGTGCAAGAGTAATCGCTATTTCATCGATTGAAGATTTAGAAAAAAATTTGATATAATTCATGATGACATTATATAATTATGAATATATGAATAGAGCTGGACAGCTGGATAATATAATACAGCTTAAAGACAATATGAATGATATCAGAGCAGTGATCAAATGAGTTGACACATTGTTAATGTTCAACAAGAACTAAATTACTATAGTTTGTCTAAAATAAGTTGAGACTTGGCCCTCCATCGGAAGAAATTACAGCGTTGCCAAAATGTGTGAAATTGTAACTTTTTCAAGTTTCTAATTTAACTACAGAATTAGATGTGAAATATCATCCACGAAATCCCATTAATGCTGAAAAATTTTCAGGGTTGTAGAATTAAAAGGAAATTTGAGAGGCCATAATACGATCTTCAGATTACTTTTGACAGTTGGAAAAATAACTTCAAGCATTTCTGAGAACTTTCTCCTTCCATTTTTTCTTCCTTAAAGTGATACATATTTTTGCGATGTTTTCAATTTCATAGAACAAATTTCCTTTAATCCTTGAACCCTGAAACTTTTCCAACACTACTAAGATATCGAGGATGATAATTATTCTACATCCCATTTTGAAGGTTAAATTAGAAATTTGAGGGAGTAGCAATTTTACACGATTGGGCAACGCTGTAGATTCTTCGGATGGAGGGCCGAGTCTCAACTTATTTTATACTGACTATAAATATCAAAATTATTGTAAAGTTTAAGTTGATAAAGACAATAAAAATATTAGAGAGTTAAAAATATTCAATTTAGAACCGAAAACTATGTTTACCTGAATAGTACATCTCCATTGTAATAATACACCGTCAAAGGATCAATAGAAGTGATAATGGTGTAAACTCCTATATCAAACTTATGTCCATCGACGAGAAGTGGATCATCAATGAACTCCTGAATGAACGTCCCATTTTGTTTTAAATCCAGATCTTGTATCTGCTTGATTTTTATCCCTCTATGATCATTACTTTTCTGGACAAACATCTTTTTGGGGTGTTTCGCGGCCTGTAAAATGTCAAAATTCCAATTCAGTGAACAGTACTTCAGAGTCAAAGGAATATTTAGAAAATCATACTAAAAATAAACAAATATCATTACTTGAAAAAATTATTTTAAATCTACAAGTGACAATCTATCTCAAAAGAAAAACCTGTGGTGTCCAGCTACGGAAAATAATTAGATATCTGTAAGTTATCTGGTTCTTCTACACTTGATATGTCACTGTTTTATTTTGAATTCACAGGTATTTCTGTTCTGAATGATTTATTAATCTTGTAAATCAACATGCAGTTTGATAGCAATAAACAAAAATATTACGACTAAATGCTTTTTACTTACATATGCCAGTAAATCTGCTTTCTGTTGAGGCATTTTAAATGCTCGTGGTACAAATTTTATATTTGATGTGGCCAAATCCATTTTATTTGTGATATAGCCAGTGCCAGGGAAATGATTGACCTGAAAATTAAAAATTAACTGATAAGATTAGAACTTGATAAATGAATACTTACACACTCCAATTATCAATATACTAGCTGGCCCGGCGAACTTCGTACCGCCAGATAGTTCATGCATCTCATGACAAACTTTAGCTGGATGCTCACCTGAGGAGGCGCGATGCGGCATTTTGCATCCAGGTGCTTCTTGCTTATTGGTTTGAATAGAAGAACTCACACACACCAAATCGGGCATGGCGTGGAACGGTGTGATAAGGCAATCTCCATAAGATCAACACTTTGTATCACCAAGCCGCGCCTCAGGTGTGCTTAGCCTCAGCTTAATCTGATGCATCTCTATATTTTTATGAGAATTATCCTACAATCAGTATTTGCATTTATACTCAATATGGACTTCCTATCTGCTTAGTTAGTTGTGCAGCAGTTTATATTTTTTCATTACTTATTTTTCGAAAAGTGATTCTAATCTCCTCGAACATTCAGTATTAAAATTTTCCAACAGCAAAATATATAATGTACTAAAAATCAATTAATTTCAAACACCGAAGACAGCACAATTATTCGAAACAAAACAATGTCTTCAGAGCATGTAAGTCTTTAACCCGAAGCTGCACTGCTGGATGGTTACACACAGAACAGTCATTTTGACTTTAGTCGGGGGGTTCAGAATAAAATGCATGTGCGGTTATGGAGCAGCAAACTCTCTTGTCTACTATCTACTGATGGCTGTTGGATGACGCAATGATTGTAACACTTGATTTTTATTTCTGTGTGTGGCTTGCTCACAAATCTTCTCCCATAAGGATTACAAGTTTTGGATAAGAACTTTGAAGGACCGTAGAAAAGAGTCCTGAAGATGGATTATAAATTTGATAGGCCATAAACCTGGTCCTGAACATAATGAACACAACTAAAAAAAATCATCAAATTCTGTGCTCACATAAAAAAATTATTGAATGTCAAAATTTGAGGCTCGATTTTTATTTATATAGATTTCGTCTTTTATGTCCTGTAAATTTCAGTTTGCCTGTATAAACTCTACAATTTCTTACTTTCTCTGTTTATGAATTCTTAGGATACACACTTCTCTCAATGCAGTTATAATAAACTTAAAATATCCGCGGAATTTTCAATGTAACGTTGTGGTTTCCTCTTGCCTTCTTAATTCTTATGCTGTTGACTAGCAAGTTAATCCGCCTTTAGGAACGATGTCTATTTCCAAGGACAAGGGAGTAATATAACTTGATTTTAATTGTAATATGAACGTATGGTAGAAAAATCAATCTTACCATAAACATTTCAATAATATAAGAGACAAATAATTGAACGATGAAGTTTCATAAGAAGTCAAGATTGTAAAAATTTCAAAGAGAATATAAAGGATGTAAAATATTTTTGAAAGTTCCGAGATGCATTTTAGTGATCTTATCAATAAAGAAAGAAATTGGCTTAGAACTGTACGGGATAGGAGATACACGAATGACCACTATCACTTATGAAATAATGAACTGATCAACTTGCAATGTTACTTAAATATTCTGAATTTTATTGAGGATGGATATAGGCTTATTTTCATTGCTATTAATAAATTAATTTAAATTAAATAATTGAAACAAATTTATTCAATTAGTGATTCAAAGTAGGCTATACGTTACTGTAATAGCCCAAACAAACAGAGCTTTCTTTAAGTGATTCCGTAGCACGCGCGACTCCTGAATGAAAGAATCCAGATAATTTCCAACTCTGATGAAGAACACCCAGTAATTTAAAATATAAATAATTATTCTTTTTTTATGTTTTCTGGACATAAGGAGATTGCATTTTACAATACGAAATTTTCCCCAGTGCAAAGCTCGTGTTACCTGCTAGTAAAATACAATAAAAAATCCATTCAAGTAATCATCCACGCAGGGTGTATATTCTTTATATTATTGTTACACTATTATTTAGTAAATATGTTTTTTGATGAATAAATTTGAATTTTTTGAACATTTTGTTTTGTGTGAATATCTGCCACATCATTTATACTTCCAAAGATTATACCAAACATACTGAAGACATACAATGAGATCAATGATACTCAGGGAAAATCGTGCACAAAAAAATGTGGGTGTTTGGCGGTATTGATGATGAGGTCTGTTGAAGATAAAGGCTACAAATGAGTTAGGATTAAGACTCAAATTTGATTTCATCAGCTAATTTTCCTGTTCCTTGAGCTTCTAATCTATCACAACAAATGGGATGAATGGGGATAAAATGAACAAATCAAGCTAATAAAAATTTAGAAGAAAATTGATACAAACTTTTTGATGATGTTTCAAATTTCGCATGGCAGTATTCAGCTTACGAAATGGATAATCATGGGACCACAGAACATCCCAATCTTCGGATGCATTTAGTTCTTGTCTCTTGTAGCCAAAATTGTGGAATACATTGAACACGTGCTTCAAGAATCCGGAGTCCACCTGAAATGTTGAAATAAATATTTACGACCAAAATTATTACCGTTTATTATACCCTCTAGCAAGTGTATGATTAGGCTATTCTAATAATTCAAAGGTGAATTAGGTTAAGAGAAACCATTGTAGGAGGTAATATGAAAATTCACATTGCATTCTGTTGAACCGTTACTTGTAGGATAAATTGGGCACCGTACTCATTACTCTCAACAGCACTAAGTTGATCAAGTGAAAGTAATAATTATAATGTTGATGACCATCCTACACAAGGAGATTTTCTGCATTTCAGCATTTCATTTAATGAATTGAGAACTAAAATTTTTTAGACATAAATTTTTTTGTATCGATTATTTGATATATCATGTTTCCTATGTCAGACAAACTCCCAAGTTGGACGTTTAGAGCATAGAGTTTATTAAATGTATTCGGAAATACGATACAGTAGAAATAAACGAGCAGTAGTATTGGAAACATAAATGTTGAATATTTAATTGGATGGTGATTCGTAGTTAACAACATATAACTTGAATTTTTTTGCCTAATACTTTTGGACTAATACTCACATCTCTTCCAAAAACAGCATAAGTGCGTTGTAGTGGATTACTAAAGGACTTTGAATATGACTGTGACTGGATTGGACTGATTTTCGTTTTCATCGTAGAATCGTCATGATGATATTCCAAATGCTCGTTTTGCAACCAGCGTAATTCATAAACACTGAGTAAGAGCAGTAACACACAAATAATTCCAACTGGCACAACAAAAAGTCGAGTGGTTCCTCTCATTTTGAAGTTTTTTATACTATCTGAAATATGAAAAAATTGAGATTTAAAGAATTGAAATATAAGAATAAGATCAAATTACAAACTTTGGATGGTCAAATGCTGTACGGTACAGGTGGATTCTAAAGTTGAGAAACTCTTTACATTCAGTAGCAGCTGAATTCACTCAAATTTTAGACTCACTCGAGTTAATCGCTCACAGTACGGTATTTAGGGAAAAATAAATTATTGAAACCATAGATCAAATTGAGTTTCAGAAGTTTTACAGTAAAGAACTGTAAGAACTCTGTCAGTGAGATTCTCGTCTTTTTAGAACAACAAGGAATGTTGGAGCGTTTAGTAATTTTAAATGGCCTCATGCTTTGATGTTGAGCTACAGATGAGGTTCATGTCTTACATATCCAGAGAAGGTTCTCAAGGATTCTTTATGGGGCTGGTAGAGTTGCCCTTTGTCGTCCTCTTTTTTCTAGAGAGATGACCCTCACAGTCTTCTCCCCTTATATTTCTTACACACTGCAAATCACATGAGCAATAAAAGTTTGGGGTGGCTTATGAGCAGGGAGTGCTTCCAACCATATGAGACTAAGGTTGGATGTACTCAACCAAGGCAGAACTCGGTCAGTCTTAGCCTATCCCATTAATCCATCAGGCTACAAATCAAAGCAATGCAAAGCAAAGGTTAGGAAACAAATCAGCTCAACACTTGAGGCAGCCACAACAATAAGTAGAAGCTGAATCTAATAATCAACATAAAGGGTACGCGACTAGGTGCAACCCCGACTACTTGTCCCCTTTTAAAACCGGTTTTTAGGGGACAAGTAGACGTTAGCCATACCCGTCTACTTGTCTCATTTCTGAGGAGGTGACAACTAGTCGGGGGGACACCCTGTCGCGAGGGTGCGAGGTGTCAAGTTGTCGTTTACGGTCATGACTAGTTGGCACCTTTGGTCCAGTAGGTGTCAAGTACTCGGGGTGACAACTTGACGGCAATGGTATATTTTTACGAGGTACAAGTAGTCGTCACGGTCACGACAACCTATCCCCTCGACTCCACTCCACAAGAAATCACCATTCCGGCTGGTTCTTCATTTGAAAGTTGGAAAATGAAGCCTAACTATCAAGTTCTATATGAAAAGGCATTAAGATTCCTAATTTTGATATAATAAGATATTTTCAACATCATGTCTTTGTGAGTGAGCCTTTTCAACCATGGTGCAATCAAGAAGAAGTATAGAAACAGACTGTATAGAAACAAATGTATATAAATAACTATTTATCCTCATATTAATTACCAGACTTCATGTAATACCTCAGTTGATAACCAGACTGATAGCTTCATCTGCCATACCATTGATGGATGAAAATTCGACTTCCCTAGCATTAGACTCAATTTACTCGTAAACGGTGCGTCTGACGGGAAAATATAACTGAACAAAATGTGTTTAGAATTGTGTTCTACATCTGGTTCAGTCATCAAAAGGGCTTATTGTTCATTTTTTCTGTTTTCAACCAACTCGAAAAAAATTGTCCTAAAAATAGCAAAGACGGCGAATATCTCCCGAACCGTGCGTTTGACGGGAAAATGTTACAGGACCAAAAGTGCTTAGAATTCAATTATACATCATAACCAGTAATAAAAATTACTTGATCCTCCTCCCTATGCCGCAAGGTGTCATGTAGACGTGAGCCATCCCCGTCTACTTGTCTCCTTTCTAAGGAGGTGACAACTAGTCGGGGAGACACCCTAGTGCGAGGTGTCGAGTAGTCGTTTACGGTCATGACTAGTTGGCACCTTTGGTCCAGTAGGAGTCAAGTAGTCGGGGGGACAACTTGACGGCAATGCTATATTTTTACGAGGGTACAAGTAGTCGCCTATGGCCAAAATGACCAGGTGTCAAGTAGTCGGGGTGACAACTAGACGGCTACCCAACAAAAACAAGACAGTAAATATAAACTTCACACCAAAGCGGTAAATCTTTGATATCGACGACATAACTGATGAAGCAACAAATTCAAAGCCCTGCACTAAGTTTCTCGGTACCTTCAGTAACGTGATGGAGTAATGAGGTCTTAAAAACAAAATAAGAAGTGAAAATGAAATTTAATAAAAATTGTAATAATGACCTGAGATAATTCAAGGGAAAAACGCTTATTTTTCACTCGATGGTCATTATAAAGAACTGTAGCCTGCCAATAAAGATACAACTGATTTTTAACTTATTGCAACGTTGCAATGTGTTGATTTTTGGTCTACTGATTTAATTTGAGTTGGAAAAACGTACTTACTGGAGGACTAGGCTTATATTGAATTTTTTATAAAAAAATGTTTTTAATAAAAATTTGGAAATAAGGATTCTTTTACAAAAAACATAGTTTAAGAATACAATCATGAATTATTCTGAATCATCGTCACCTTTACACGATATTTAGCCAATTAATTTTTTTCCCAATAAATTGAAATAAGTTATATGGTACTCAAGGAACGTAAAAAGGCACATTCTCTATATTTATAGCGGCCAGCGGTGCCTAAGAAATTTTTTTAAAGAAATTGATTAAATAAGTTTAATAGCAGAGACAAACTGATACCAAATTATTATTATTCATTTATTAAGATAGCCTCTATAGGCTATCATTTATTCAAGATAGCCTATAAGAACAAATAATGGCCGGGACACACATATCCGCACCGAGCCCGAGACGCGGCACGGCCGAGTGACGGACGTACTACGGCGAGTGAGAAAACAAATGCTTTCAAACGTGTTGGGACACATACTACCGCACCGCGTCACAGAATAGGTATACTGTGACTGCGTCAGCACCGTCACCGTGTTTGTTGCCCGAGCCGTCACCGTCTAGTTCAGTTTATTTTTTGACGGAGACGGTGTAGGCTCGTGTAACATGGAGAGTGAAAAACTGATTGAAGATATACTGAATTTTCCAGTTTTGTACGATCAAAGTGATGAGAAATATAGTTGAAGGGAAAAACAAGTTAAACCAAAAGTTAAAGTATAACCAAATAATAAGTTAAGCCAAAGGTATAATAGACATAATATAATAAAAAATAAAATAAACGACAAAAAGCATAAAATAAGGAACCCGTAACTGTGTCTTGAATTTAAAATTTAAATCTAAATCTAATTACGTTCAGATACATAAGGCAGAAGATAACAATTTTATTGCTGATATATATTTCCGATACATGACTGATTGTGGTATTGTTATGCACCGAAATAATAATTATAAACCAGCACTATGATTCTCATCTTCTGTGTATTCAGGTGATTAGTTTAAAATTGAAAAATATAAATTTAAATTGGATGTAACAAGCTTTAATAGATTTGTATTATTAACAATAGTTTGTCACTTTCAGAAATTAGACCACAGTAGTACTACAAAACTGAGACTCGGCTGTCGCACACAGGGCCGCCCCGAGGTTAATAGGGGCCCGGGGCGAGATTTCGATATGATTTTTTCTTTAAATTTCACTCATTTTTAAAAAATCATAACTCAGTACTTATTAAAGATAGAGAGTTCTGAATGATCTCATTTAATTTAGAATTTTATAATCTGAAACAAAGGTTGGAGCAAATTTTTCCGTCCGATTACTGGATGTGACAGAAATAGCTGGAAAATGAACTGGAAATACGAGGTTTTTGGACCACTTTGTATCTAGCACAAGGAAATTTTGCATAAAGACATTGGTTCTGGACTTTTCTCATGTATCCGAATAATATATTAATAAAAAATTAGAACCACAATATAAATTGCAAGCACCAAGTGACTATTATTATCTCTCTTCTTGAGAAGAGATTTGACTGTAGCAACTTTGCAAACTTCTGGAATGCTTAATTGTCTCCAGAACATATTATTATCAAATGAACCATTTTCTTATCAATCTATTTCTATGTATAACTCATTACTTATATGTGTAGTGTAAATTGTGACATAAACAATAGAAACTTGACGAAGTTTGAAGAAGAGTCCACCATGCTTGAACAGCTCCATATTTAAACCATCCGGCCCAGCTTGTCTTATCCTATAGTCTTTTCTAACCTATTCTGCAGGCTAAAACCTATTTAATTTTAAATTTCCGTTGATATTCCTCAATGGAAAAATTTTGTAACCAGCGAACAATGAAGACTTGCAGGTTTCAGGGGCAGTGGGCGCGCACCGGCTCACTCAATGACTGGAAAAATATACGCCTATGCTATGCGAAGAGTGACTGTATTTACCAAAGTTCAGTCAGTGAACGTCAAGTTTCTATTGTTTATGCCACAATTTACACTACACATATAAGTAATGAGTTATACATAGAAATAGATTGATAAGAAAATGGTTCAAGACTTTTAAGGTGAAGGTGAAATAAAGGTACTTGAACCGAGAATGTTGGGGCGGTAATCATTATACGACCGCGGCGCCTCCCTAGCCGCGGCGCCCGGGGCGATCGCCCCGGTCGCCCCGCCCTCTGGGCGGCCCTGGTCGCACAGATATGTGTGTTCTCCTACCACCATCACCGTGTCGCGGACGTAGCTCGGCCGTACCTCGCCACGGGCTCGGTGCGGTTATATCATATGTGTCCCGAGCATAATTGAAACAGTATCTTTACTCTATGATAATAGTGAATAACTCGAACTATAAATTGTGTTAGAATAGTGCAGCCCAATGTTACTTACATTGAAATAAAAATCCATTTGCTAGGAATTACGCAATAATTGTACATTCAATACTTAAAATCAAATGGATTGTTTGACATCTAAATATTTTAATCAGTGGTTCATATTGATAAAAATGAATATAATGAATTAGTAAATATAGTAACAGAGCAAATGAACACTTGAGTTTAACTAACCAAACCAGTAACCACGTAAACAAAAACAGACAGACGACACGACAGTATTCCAATGCCATCCAGACAGTTCGTCACCCATCAGCAACCGCCTTACTGCGAAGTCTATACATATACTATCTCAACGCATCATATTTTATTAAATCCATTCTACGTTGTTCAAGTCGACCATATTTCAACTTCTAAAATTTTAAAAAATAACTACAAACAGAGCCACTATTATAAGCATTATATCAACTACAGTGAGGTGCACGTTATAATGTCAGCGGGGAAAGATAGAAGAGAAACGTTGCCGAACCTCTGTCTTGTCAATGCCCTCTAACGGCATTATATCTATCTATTATTGTCAAAATAAATTGGAATAGAATACCTACCAAATAACTTAATTTCTGCTGTTTTGATGTTCAGATTGGTGTATCACAGCTTTTCAAATTAACGGCCATTTCAGGTTCGTATAAAGATAAAAATCTGATCTCAGTTATGGAAACAAATTTTAGACTCAATATATTTCATTTGTGGTGATGGTGGCTGATGCCAGTGAACTCTAAACTAACTGGAATGGACTAGCAACACAAAAAAAGTGAGGCAGCTGGTAAAGATAGGCAACCCGCATTGCTGTGGGATTCGTTCATTTTGTTACGCATTGGCTCTTATGGGAGAATGCATTGCACAGTCTCAATTTCTATTTTATTTCTATATTGTATGTCTTATTCCACGGAAGCGTTATTTTTCCTTTATTAAGCAGTTCATTGTTAACTTTTTGAGAGCAAAAATAATGAAATAGGTTGAATATTAATAAAGAAAAGAATTTTTTTATTTGTGACTGCAGTAGTTTTAGTATTGTCAACTTTTCACAAGCATGGGAATAACTTTGGGCCAGATTCAAGAGAAGCGTATTATTTATTTATTATTTTTATTTATTCAACAAGGACAAATATAAACTGTCATGAAATGATTGGGAATAAAAAAACAGGCTCATAGTCCAATCTCATATTTTTCACAATAAGTAAATAATATAAATTATGATGATTCAATAACACAGGATTATTAAATTATGTAATGATAGCAATATACTAGGTATTCTGATAACATTATTTTCAAATCAGTGTGGGAGTTTCAGAAATGATGCAAAGAAATCTATGAAGAAACATTATATCAATTGTATTATAATTATGACCATATGATAAGCAAACAGTAAAATATGCTAAATAATAATTATTTTATAATTATAAATTATATAAACAATAATACACTTATAATTATACACATAAAATTATTCCATAATTGTAAATTGAACGATTATTAAATTTATTTGAAATGGGAAGATTTCAAAAATTAATTACAATTCAGCTGATAGCAATATCATATTTTTCAAAATAAAAGTAGGTACCTAAAATAAATTATGTCATCTCATGATGATAACACAGAATTATTAATCATTATTGTAAAGCTGTGTTTACACAAAATTCATTAAATGTTTATTTTTTCGTACTTATAGATTCTATTAGATTATAGTATTATACTATCAGATTCTATTAGTATTATATGCTGCTACTTACACTAAATTTATATTAATACCATAAAAAATTTACAATATACCGTATACAAATATTATGATAAATATACTATATTCATTATATGCTGATGCTTAACACCAAATTTATATCCATAAATTACATCATACATAGAATGTGTGATAGAATGAATGATAGTCTTTGTAGGGAAACATTCACAATTTCTGCATCAGATATTATTTATTCTTTTTTGAATAAGGATTAATTTGTTCTTCAACTATGTTTTTTATTTTAGATGCTATAAAGTAGCCGAAATTTTTAATAAACATAGAAACTATCACAGTACGGTATAACTTACTAGGAATATAACCAAATTTGTTGTTTTATTTTTGGTCAAATAAACTGATCAATATAGAAAGAAGTATTGGAAATGTATGTAAAACAAAAAGATTTCTTCAAATTAATCAACAGAATAAACATTTTTGACTTACCTGTGAAATGGTATTTCATTTCCTTTAACATACCCATTCTTGCATCCAAATGCAACACAATACATCACCATTTTTCGGTCGTATTTTTATTCAAATCTACGCATTTCACTACAAATACATCACAATATTTAAGAGAAAAGGTTGTGATCTAATACTAATAGCCCTAATACTCATTCAAATCCGTTTTTAAACTTTAAAAATGAAAAATCGTACTCAAGAGCTGCAACAGCCTGCTTGAATGTATGAGTACGAGAGAGAAGGGTATCCCACACGGTATGCCTGTCTCACTCACTCCGCCTTACACACTTTTGGTTGTAGCTAAGCATTGGACAGCCCGTTCCAGTTAGTTTAGAGTTCACTGGCTGATGCAGGATTATTATTGATATAAATGTAATATTAATTGTTCATTCCCGTTTAAAATAATCAATTATATTCTATTAAGCAATAATTTCATAATCAATTTACATAATTAAGTTGAAATATTCTATTAATTGTATTCGTTATTGTTAAAAGACGATCTGGCAACAGAGCAAAGCGAGAAAGAGAAAGCGCTATCCGCTTTGTTTAATAAAAGCAATACCATTACTAATCAAACACTGCCATTATAACGTGGACCTCATTATAGCAAAAAAAAATCAAAATTACACTGTTTCTTTATTTTCTTTCCATCAACTGATCCTCTATTCGAGCAATTTGATTTTTTTTTTTGAAAGGATTCTAAACTGATTCTCTTCAAGCAGTCTTGATATTCTCTTGCGATACAAAGAGTCAAAAGCTATCTAGTTAGCATTGAAATTGTCCCATGCTTTTCTGTTTTTCGTAAATTGAGGTTATATTTGTTAAATCTTGAAAAGTTGAACTTGTGCTATTAAAGTGCTGTTATTATTGTATTTTTATTTTCTTTAAATAATATTTCTAAAATGTTTCAACTATTTTGGGTAGTTCTGTAATACCAACAAACAAATATGGGAAAAGGAGATCGTTTCAGAAAAAGGTTTGTGAGAAAGGACCAAGAAAAAAGAAAAAACAGTGTATCTGATTTTAATGATAGTGCTCCAAAAAAAAAGCGTAGTAAACTCTCTTCATTAAAAGCAGGCACATCTTCTAAAAGAATATACAAACAAAATATAAATAGAAACAGTAACAGTGATAATAATGTAGATGACACACCAAAAAGTGCATTTGGTCAGTTGGTTGAAACTCTGAACACCAAGCAATCTTCTCTTATCGACAGTGGCTCATCTGAAGATGAAATAGAAGACGCATATGCTGCTCAAGATAACGAGGATGAACTTTCTTCTGATAGCAATGAAGAACAAGAGGCGGACGATGAAGAAGAAATTGATCAGGTATCGTGCTATAATAATTATTATGTAGGCATTCAATTTTAAAACAAACTGCAAGCCTAATAAAACTACTTAAACAAATAGAACTCAGATGCTTTCTTCTACAGATGTCAACTTTGCAAATTAATTTTCTCCTAGCAGCTACAGGTACTAAAAGCGAAACTTTTTATTAATAAGAAAATTAACCATGAGCAGTTAACCAAAATCTAAACCTTCCGGCAGTCGCGCTGTTGTAAAAAGTACAACAGTGTTAGTTTTTTGCTGCACAAAAAGTTTCTCCTCATCACGCCACTGAATTGCAGCATTAACCAAGAAATGTTCAGTCTTTAGATGCTATTTAGTCGCGACTGTGCATATGATAGGGAAAGAAACTGCCAACAAACCAATAACATTGTTGGCTTTGCTGGTGTACCTTATTGGGCTACGAAAAGGTAAACATGCAAATGTTCATAGTCGTAAAATATTTCAATAAGATGGTAATATTCATTATACAATTAATTAATATATTAGAATGCTAAATCCTAATCAGAAATCAGTAGGCTATCTTTGATTTTAAGATATTTATAATAATTTTATTTGAGAATAAGCCATCAGTTAGGCTAGCACCCGCTACAGCTGGTACACTGAAAGTGTAGATCGAGAGCTGAAAAGGTGACAAAGCTCGACACTAGCTACAGCGGATTTCATCAGAGATCACAAAGAGTAGCCTAGTTTATAGTCCAGTTGAATGGTAATTTTTCAGCAAACAGCCCCAAACGAACTTTTGTCTGTTTTTTATGTATTTTGGGGCGCTGAATTCAAATCTTAAATTTGGGACACGCCAGATGGCGGCTTCGCCCCTAAAAACCTCCAAATTTAGAGACATTTTATTTTGAACACCTTATAATGATTTTATAAGGACACCTCAAGGATCAAACTTTCAAATACTCATAGAAACAATCGAAACCAACTTGACGAGCTGAGAAGAATAAGCTGTAGGCTCTATTTTGTAGAGAATGCTTATTCAAGAAAAACTCAAGGTTTTCAAAATAAAATGAAAAAGTTGAGAAAAGTCCAAAAATTTGTAGAATTTTAGGGGTGAAGCTGCCCTCTGGCTTGTCAGTGAAATTCAGATTTGAATTTCCAAAATACATATAACATTGACGAAACAAATTCTTTCGGGGCTGTTTCCTGAAAAATGATCAGACTATTAGGCTCAACTCACACTTACGTGACTCAGGTCGAGAAGAGACTCGACTCTCTCGACTAGAGTCGAGTCGCGTAAGTGTGAGTTGAGTCTAATAGTCTGATCATTTTTCAGGAAACAGCCCCGAAAGAATTTTTTTCGTCAAAGTTATATGTATTTTGGAAATTCAAATCTGAATTTCGCTGACAAGCCAGAGGGCAACTCACACTTATGTGACTCAGGTCGAGAAGAGACTCGACTCTCTCGACTAGAGTCGAGTCGCGTGTGAGTTGAGCCTTAGGCTGGAAATCGACTGCTTGCCATTCATTGTTCCAAGTAGCTACTGGCTTCATCAGAAAACGAACAGCTCTTGTGGTCCATCTTCCTAGGCGGAGCTAAAAGAATTATTTATCCTTCTCACAGTACCTATCCATGATAGAGATGAAATAATAAGGAGTAGGCTACATAAACCAAAAATAAAGTGGTAACTTACTACCTATTTTATCATTTTTATTGTCAAATAGAGATAGAATTTATGATAACTAATACCAATGCTCCAACACTGATCACATTGTTCTTGCTGCACATTGAAATGTTTTTGTAATGATACTGTATTATGCTTCCGAGCTATTCCCAAAATCTAACGAATAATATAACTGTTCTTATCTTTTTTTAAAGTTGTGTTGAAGTTCATTATTTTAAAACTATTTCTTCTGTATAAATGTGTTTAGCTATTTTCAAAATTATAATTATTTTGTTTTTGTTAAATATAACTTTTTACAATATTATATTTTACCTTCTATGAGATATGTGGAAAATAAATATTTCCAAGGTGCATAGCCTACCTCTCTACCTATGTGGTTAAATAGTAGATATTAATAAAATTCATTTAAAGAGTAATGTAAGTATATAAACCAGTGTTTAGTGTTTAAACAATGAATAACTAAATGTTTTATTATTGTAGGGAGTGCAAGATGTCTCGCCAACAGATCCTTTTGAAATTCACTTCCACCGTGAGCTGAGTGAGTCACTGTATGAAGTGGTTTCATCGCAACCTGCCATGCTTGAAGAACAAAACGTTGACTGGCCCAATCTGGGCAACATTGTATTCAGGAGTCCGAAACAGGCACTCGGCGATAAAGAACTGGGACCAAAAAAGAGCTTATTATCGTTAGATAAGGAGCTGCCTTCAGCTCAACCTGGTTCAATTCCAACCATTCAAAAACTCACAAATCTAGATAATTTCTTTATCAAAACTCAGTTGCAAGGCAATGTTCACACAGCGAACTCCACAGCTCTTGGAATTGACCTGGATTCCGAAAAGATTTTCACTCCTCTTCAGAAAGAACTTTTAACTTTGATCAAGGATTATCAAGATTTATATTTTCCTGGAAGAACGCTGGATAACGCTGAAGAGATAAGATTTGTCTACTGCCTTCATGCAATCAATCATGCACTGAAGACCCGTCTGAAAGTTATTCATCACAATTCAAGACTTGTGGACAAAACGAATGTGCCAGAAGAGTTTCGTGATCAAGGCTTAGTGAGACCCAAAGTGCTGATCCTTGTGCCGTTCAGGGATTCTGCTCTCAAGTAAGTTCATATTTGATCAAATAGAAAACTATTATAACTATGTACATGCACCAGAAACTCCTGATTATCTGTTTCAATAGTTACTAAGTCGGTGGTTCAGTTAAAAAAAACTCTAGAAAATAAAATTCAATACTTTGGAAATATGAGACGGATTTATTCTTAGAAACTGGTTTTTTATATTGTCAGTTACATGAAATATTAATTAATTAATTTATTTATTTATCACATTGTGTACACATACTTAACATGAGGAAAGGCACAACAGGCTCATGCCCAAAACTGTCCCATTTCCAATTTATACTATATACTGTCCAAATCAAAAAGTTGGTTATGTCACTCTAGCATGAACCCTTAAAAGTGTGCACCACTGTTTTAAGTATGGTATTATTTCAAGTACTTTTGTATTGCCACGAAAAATATGAAATTCTAATCAGTTATTCATATCTTTTCAATGATTGAATATTGAATTCTTATTAACATTTGCATAATAGATCATTGTTTTTCTATATATTATTTACGTACAATACAATTTTTTCTTCCAGAATCATCAAAAACATCATTTCTATATTGTTGCCTGATGAAAAATCTAACGTTGTCAATAAAAAGCGGTTCCTGAATGAGTTTACTGGAGGCGAATTGGCAATGCCAAATAAAAATCCTAAACCAGTTGATTATGAGAGAACATTCAAGGGAAATGTGGACGACAATTTCAGGATTGGCATTTCAGTTACCAAAAGAAGTCTCAAGGTAATCCAATAAACAAGATTTACAATAATTCATACTTATATTTTTATATTGATGAATTGGTCAGGATTTGAATAAGAACATCTTTATTTCTCCCAAGTCAAACAATACCAGAATAGAGAATAACCAAAGATCAACCCACAATAATCTAAAAGTATAATTTGAAATGAATTGATAATTTGATATGAAGCTGCTCATATGACAATCCAGTTCCCAAAGTATTTTCCTAATTATTCAATTTTGTAGTTTTTCTTCACAATGGATATCAATGAATATATTATTATAGGCTATATTATAATGTATATATTAAAGAATGTACATAAATGTATTCCATACTTTTCCATTGCTGACATACAATTTTTAACGATGATTAATATTGAATTAGTCAGGTCAAAACTGGTTGATTCAGTTAAACTCCACAATTCTCAAAAATTGATACGACGCTAGAAATAAATATGAAAATATTCTCATTATATGAATCATTGTGAGATGAATTAGTTCCTATATAGGTTTCATTTATTGTGGGCAAATGTTCTAAGAATAATATTTTTTGAATGTAAAATAATTTAGGGGTCTGAGGTTACTGAAAGAAATTTCGCTTTGGTACGAACCCTACTCAATCATCGGAAATAGTTAATATTCTTCGTTTTTTCAGTTGTATGCTGATTTCTACTCATCTGATATCATAGTTGCTTCTCCGCTTGGTCTTCGAGTGATCATTGGTGCTGAAGGAGAATCCGAACGAGACTATGACTTTCTTGCTTCCATTGAGCTCCTTATTCTAGATCAAACTGAAGTTTTTCTAATGCAGGTAAAATATTTCCTATCATTAATCATTCATCATAAATCTGAATTGATCTGAGTGATTCGATTTATTTTTCAGATAGTATAAATAATCATAAATATCCAATGGATATCAAGAATTTTAACATGATAATGAGTGTACTTGCTAACGCTATTTTATATGAGAATGATAGAATATTTCTCATAAAATAATGTTTTTCAATCGTCATTAAAATGTTTAGAAACTTGTTACATCGCTGTTGAAGACAGATCGTAAAATTAACTTTCATTAACCATTCTTAAAATCTGTGTATTTTGATTCTCTGTTGTTTTTTATTTATAAACAATTTCATGAACTCCAAACCAACTTTTACTGTTTTACTTTTACTCACATCATCTAATTTCCATCGTCACGTGACATTAGGATAAATTTTAACTGTTGAATAAATAGGATATTTTCTAAAAAGAAATTTAACAGAGATTAACTCAGGCTATGAACTATCTAGAATCAGCCGATAAAGCTTACTTATCAGTACTCTGATTATGGATTAAAATTTATTACGTTTTAGATGGCCCTTTGTTTATTAAATGACATACCACTGCCTATTAGATACAATAAACAATTCGTGATATTACATTAATGAAAAAAATTATGATAGCAGATTAATGATTTCATATTATATTGATGAAACTACTACTGCCTATTCGATACTATGAACAATATTCGTTATTTATTTTGAAATTCCATTTACAAATCTTAGACTTTGATTTTTTTAAGTAAACTTAATTTTATCACATTGAACTACTAATGCCCGTTTTTTATTTTCTTAGAGTCTGTCTCAAAAAAATAAAAAGGTACTAGTAATTCTATTCTATGTAATGAAACTTCCAAGTAGCCCTATCGAACATAGTAGCCCCATATTTGTTATTTTTCAACAACATAAGAAAACTCACAAACATGATATGAAATACGTTTTTTCATGTTCTATGTAATAAATTAGAAACTTTATTTTATTTTTGATGGACAAATGTGTGTTGTGAGCTAGAATTGGGACCACCTGTTGCACATGTTCGAGCACCTCCACATGCAGCCTCAGAAGGCGCACGGCACTGACTTCTCGCGAATACGCAGCTGGGCTCTGAACGGCTGGTCGCAGTACTACAGGCAGACCCTGCTGCTCTCCAGCCAGCCCCTCCCTCTCATCACTGCTCTCTTCCAGAAGAAGTGCACAAACTACAGTGGAGCATTCACCGTTTGCAACAACATCATCGATGGAAGTATCTGCCAAGTTGCTGTTAAAATGCCTCAGGTACTAGCTGGTATCATTGAAATTACTTTCTGTTTACTCTCATGCTTCCAGTGTATAGTCTTAATTTACTCAAAGTAGAATAGAATAGAAAAAACGTTTATTGAATGAATAAGCTACCTTAAGCGAACCTCAAATAGACTGCTTGACAAGGTACCATATACAAAACATGTAAATTCAATTATAGTACCCTTCAAAATTAATAAAAAAATAAAACAAGAATACAAATTGTAACGTAACTACTAGTTTCGGTGATCACACCATCGTCAGGTTATAAAATAAGTGTCCAATGAATGTTTACTAATAGTTTTGTTATTTCAAATAATATCTTCAAGTCAATTATTTTAGCAGCTGCCCCTATCTATCTTATAAATAATTTACTTGAACAAAACTATTAGTAAACATTTATTGGAAATTTATTTTTATAACCTGACGATGTTGTGATCTATTAATTACGATACAATTTGTATTCTTGTTTCATTATTTTATTAATTTTAAAGGGTACTATAATTATTCTATTTTATAAGCACAAGAAAGTAGCCCTGAATTCATACATTTTTAAAAAATGTAAATTCAAATATATATATCAGTGAACGTTATTCTGACAAGTATATACTTGACATTTAATATTATCATGATATTACGTAATACTTGACATTTAATATTATTATGATATTAACTAATTAATTGTTGGCTCAGCTCTCAAAAATCTCAAAAGTGTTATAATGTATAGTCAACCTGAACTTTCATACAAAAAATAGAACGAAATGACTTACAACAATACAATACATTAGTAATGAATTTCATTATGTTACATCTATAGTGTAATTCAACCAAATTTTTAAATTTCATTTCAATAGGCGCACATTAACAAACTCAGCACAATTATCGGGTAAATCATTGAAAGCTTTTGGTACAATGTAGATTAAGGTGTTTCTAGCTAAATTATCAAAGTAAATGGTACAACATACCTCTCATTCCTTAAATCATAACTTTCATAACTAAATATTTTTTACTGAAGTAATTTTCTAAAATCAGTCAACAGAAATATTCCTTTTATATTCAAAACCTAGCATCTATTCAAAAGGTTTTCATATGAAATATCTTCCTGAGAATTGCTGACCAAACGTAAAATCTTCCTCTGTACCGAAGATATTATCTTTAGATAAACATTGCTTGCAAATCCCCAACCTAGCAATTCATTTCTTATAACGGACTCTCCCAAGGCTATATACATCATCCTCTTCACGTTATTAGGTATTAAATCCTTAATATAATACATTTTGGCCAATACCTGTTTGAGTCTATTACAAACATTTTTTTATATCAATATCTTAACGAAAATGACTGTCGACTGTCATTTCTAAATACTTATAATTTATACAATATGATATGAACTGACAATCTCTTGTTCTCTTGTATATAAGAAAATGTCTTGCTCCTGCTGTTGGAAACATTCACGACAATGGTGCTTAATTTTGGGTTCCCTAAGTCTTTTCATGTAGGATGAGGTTGTAGAACCTTGGTTTTGGTAACATTTATATTCAAACAATTATTATGAGACCATTTAGCTAGAGTATTGTTATCATGTTGTAACCGGGTTGCGGCCACATCTAACGATTCATGAGAGGAAATCAATAAAATATCATCTGCAAACATAAAAATCTTACAGTGAATCAAATATCTAGGTAAATCATTTGTATAAAGTAGTGTTTTATTTCGTTAGAACGTTTTTTTTTTCATTTTTAAGTTTTATTATTATTATTATATAAATAAATAATGTAACAAAAACAACTTTTTTCGTGAACTATAAATTATTAATTGCAATTTAATTTAGATTCATTTAGTCAATTTATTACTTTTCTTGCAGGTGTTTTGCAAAATCGATTGCAGTTCGGCCGTGACAGCAATTGACAGGCGCCTGAAATACTTCATCGACGAAATATTGCCACAAATGAGGGATCCATTCATGAAGCACTGCATGATCTACATTCCGTCCTACTTGGATTTTGTTCTCATCCGCAACTATTTCAAGAAAGAGCTGATAAGCTTTGTGCAGATCTGTGAGTACTCGAAAGATTCGAAAATTGCCCGCGCTAGAGACAAGTTTTTCCACGGCGAATCGCACTTTTTGCTGTACAGTGAACGGTTCCATTTCTACCGCAGAATACGCGTGAAAGGCATCAGGCACATTGTTTTCTTCCAGCCTCCCTCGTTCCCCAACTTCTACAGTGAACTTTGCAACTTGATTCACGATGACGGCGAATCAAATGTTTCGGTTACTACAATTTTCAACCAGTTTGATGTGCCTCAACTCTCAGCTATCCTAGGATCCAGTAGAACTAGACGCTTGATGAAATCTAGCAAAGTAATCCATCGACTTGAAGCAACGTAGTTATTGTAAATTATGTTTTTGAATAAAAATAAATCAAGCATCACCGATTGAAATCTATTTAAACATCACCAATAAGCTCATTTATGTTGTAGAAAAATTGAAAAAAAACAGCTGGTTTGTTCTGTCAAATTTGAACATTACTCTATAGATGGTTCAGTCATGAGAAAATGCAGCGGCGGCTGTATGCGAACCGAGGTTTCTCTCGTAACTGAACCATCTTTAGTTCTTGTTCTTGCTTGCATGCTGATGTATAGAAACGGAATTTCTACATATTATTATGGAGGCCGCAAAAATGTAGATCCATTTGTTGAAAAATCAATATATTTTATCAGAAATTGAAAAATAGATGTACAATGTCTTTATTCATTCACTTTACAGAATAAAAGTAGTGTGGTAATTAGTAATTTTAAATTCATTGGTTAATGTATATTGAATACCTTATCAAGAAACTTCAAGAGTGTAACCCTCAAGCTTCAATGCGCTCTATAATTAAAAAAGATGAAGTATCTATGACGTTCATTGTCAATAAACAATATATTATTAACTCTAGTTACATTTACATGAATCTTCAAGAATGCACTGAAGTCATTCTAGTGGAAATGTTTACCATGCTATTCTAGTTTAATCAAAATTTTAATATAGTTTTATTATTGGTAAAACCCATTGACGGCTCAAATTATCTATTCAGGCAAAGTGGAACTTCCATCAGGGAACCCCATTAATAAAAGCTATACGATTATTATCATTATTAATTTATGTAGTGATGCAAAGTTTCCTTTTTCTGATACAACTTATTTATAATGGAATTAAATAATTTATTCGACTCCACAACAAATAACACTTCTAAAACACTATTTAAAAAAAAAAAAATTCAAATTATCAAACGAATGACTTAACAAATGCTGAATCATATTATAAATATGAATATTATTTGTTTTTCCGAGTAACAGGAAATGGAAAAGTTTCGTCTAAATGGTTGAATTTTCGATCACTTTTTTCCAATATGTGAAAACCTCCTAGTGACAATGATTCCCTTTAGATTGATAATTATTAAAATATTTGATAAATAATACAATATCGTTTATTTATCATTTCTAATACACCGTTTTCAAAAATAAGGTAGAAGAGTTTTATTTGTGAACACCGGTACCGTAGGCCTACTGTATATCAATCAAGAGGAACATAATAATAGTCTACAACTAAAGAACACAATCGTCATCAAGTATCGCTCATATTCCTATCAGCTCAAGTCCTGGAATCACAGTTAAAATCACAGATTTTCGTATTTGGTCTAAACTTGAACCTATAGAATACCTCTTTGTATACTAAAAACGAATGTAGTTGACACTAGTAGTACATTTGAAGATGAACCAAGTTTACTCTCTCCAGCTAAAGCCATTGATATGTTTTTCCCTGTAAAAAATGCAAATTATTAATACGTTATTCAACTGCAGTATCGGCTTACAGTATAAAAAATAACTTTAAACATTAGGTACTGATCCATATGTATTATAATATTGCGATTTATCGTAGATTGTATAATACTGATATACTGTTCATTAAACTAGGGATCTCAACGATGAGTGTAACTCACAACTGTATTACTTTATTGGCTTAAAAAATGCACAATAAACTTATGAATAAGCTTCATACATCCTACTGACTTTATAATGTACATTATGTCCCATGGACATGCCCCATATCTCTTCTAATTTTTGAAACTCACATCTTAAATTTAGACTAGCCTAAATTGAACAAATCAGAATATTGATTGTGCAATAAAATTTTCACTTGTTCTGTTACTCGATTTGCTGAACTTTGTTCTCAAAGACTAGAAAGCCATTCAATTCATCTGAGTTTTATAAGAAATAAGACTAGTTTTGTACATCACATATTCTGAATGATATGTTGAAACGTTGCAATTGAAGAAAACGTTCTTTTGTGGAACTTACATTTAGTCCCTAAAAGCCGATGACAACAGCAGCTCATCATTTTCATGTATTCTCCACAGTCTCGCACTATTGGTATGCAAGGGGTAGTCTCGATGTAGCACGAGTGCTCAACATAAGGTATACTTTCTGAAAAACATCATTCCAAATTAGCATAGAATATTCAGAATGTCACACAATGTTATCACATTAAAAACATTGTTATCACATTGTAAACTCATTAAAAACTAATACCCTAGACAAAAATACAACCAAGAAATCTTGACTAGCATGTAACCGGTGCTTTATACTGGGTAAAATTTGGTGTGGTGAAATGCAATCACCCATATGTCCAGGAAACTTAAAAAAATATATTTATTATTTTGTTAGAAATTACGTGGACAATCTTTATAAGGGTTGAAAATTTCCAGCAAAAAAATGGGTTTAATATTATTTCTTGAACACGCAAACTATGATTCATCAACCGCGCTCGCTACCAACTAAGTTACGGAGTCACTTGGAGAAAGCCCTATTTGGTTGCGCTTTTATAGTTACCGTACGTAAACTTTGAATCACAAATTGAATAAATTTGTTTTAATTATTGAATTAGAATTGATTAATTAATAGAATAAAAATAAGCCTAGGCCTATGTTCATCCTCGGTAAATTCAGAATCTTTATGCAAAATTTTAATCAGTTTAGTTGTTCAGACTTGATGATGCATCATTCGTGTATTTTTTGTCCCGTACATGCTCAAGATGATTCTTACCTTTATTAAAATTATATATCAATTATTAATTTTAACAATTATTATTTGAAGTTTCATATTGGAACAGCATAAGAAACTCCGACTCAAGAGTTGTGCACACACTGCAAATCGCAAGGCGGCGGTGACTATTATTTCATACAACATAGGAATTCTCCCGCTCCCGTGCGATTTGCATTAGTGTGCTCAATTTACCTGTTCAAAACAATGTTTTCGTTAATAATAATTTGAAAAAATCAAATAAGCATTTGATGAATTTATGTTTTCTTTGTCTCAGATACTTCAAATAGGATATTGCATAGCTTACTGTGTATCTCTCCGAAAGAATTCATGATTCATAAATCGATCAATGTTTTGTATGCAGGAAATAACGCGGGGTGTGCAGTATAATACGAATTTGAAACTAACACCTTTGTAGTCAGACTCTGCTTTAGTGCATTGTCTAGCTCAGATTTGTAATTTTTATATTGGTGAACCAGGCATACTGATTGAACTCTAGTGACTGTTGTCAGCCAAATTGAAAACCTTAATTAGGTCAGTTAGCTTTATGGAAAGACTCTGCGTAATTAGCTCTTAGGGAAAACTTCTTGTTGAAGTTCCAATGATCTTATACATCATTATGTATCTTATGTAACACATAACAGAAAGTACTTTACAGTTTTAGAGCCTGTTCACATGACAGCGATTTACGTTCGGTTGTCGCGCGGTTGACAAACCGAGCGATTGCCAGGTATAGGGAAACACATGGTGTCGTACACATGCATCGCTCGGTTTTAGTATTCGCCGGCGAATCGCGGCGGTTGTTGTCTCAGACTACAAGCGCTCGGTTGCCGGGCGGCTCGATATACTCGAGCAGGCATGAGAGCATACACATGTCTTCAGTCAACCGAGCGGTTTCGATCAGAGCAGTAGTATATGTTTAATAGTAATGTAGTGATTAAGTACATAGATTAAGATATTAAGATTGAGTACATACTTTCCGAGCGCAAACCGCTCATGAATCGCTGTCATGTGTACGAGGCTGGCAAACCGAGCGATTTGCCAATCGAGCGACAACCGAGCGTAAATCGCTGTCATGTGAACAAGCTCTTATAATACTAATTTTAACAGGAAACACTATATAGATAGGTGAAAAACACTTAGAAACTTACATTATTATTGGAAACTTTCGATGGCTTCATTATATATCTTATGATGTACACAAATACTCTTACTATTCATCACATTATCTAATATAAATATCTGATGAGTTAGGGAATGCATATTCATACCATGAAACCTCCTATCACAACAGCAATGATCATAGATGACATCATTTCCAAGACAATAGGTCTCATTGGATTTACTGCACTCCTTGCATCCTGGATTCACCACTGCAACAATCCAATATATTTTAATAAAATGGCTCATTCAAATAAAATTCATCAAGCTAAATTTATTTGGTAGAGGTACAATTTATAAAATGATCGGGATAAAACAATAGGTGCAGCCCGAAACGGTTCCATTCCCGAATTTCGATAAATATAGTATCTACCAAAGAATTTTTTCTTTGTCTCTTTACTGTTAAAAAAGGGTACTGAGATTTGTATTTCTATTTATAATATTTTCTTTGTTTCATGTGTAAAACACTGGCTTGACATTCAATTTACCTCATTTATCTAAAAAAAATCATGAAATAATATTAATTATAAGCTACTTTGATTTTATCCATTACAAGTATGCAATTTTAAGCTCTCTCCATCTGGATTTAAAATAAGAAGAGTTTAAGCGATTTTTATCAAAATTTTAAAATACAGTAGTAAGCTCAGGACTTCACTAGTAAAATACTGACAAGCTATGCCATATTGTTTAAAGTTATTTTTCAAAGGCAATGAAAATTACAATATTATTGTGAAAGACATTTGAACGTTATTTTTTTAATTAAAGTACAAAAGCCATTTTAGTTTTGATAATAGAAAATATAGTAATAATCTCTCAGTTTGGAATCTCTCAGATCGAATGAAGTTGTAGAAAACAACGATCAATTCGAAACATTCGATCTCATAAGTTAAGTTGTAAATTATAATTTTGAGAGCTGTAATGTACTCTGACTCGGCCCAGCTAGAAAAAGCTACAAACGTCACTCAGATTAGATAAGTGATTCCCGTTGGATGAGTGACCGCTAGATGGCTACAGCCAGAGACCTCTGACTCAGTAATGTCCTTTCAAATCCTTCTGGTTGATTCAACTATGGCCAAACTATAGGCTTGAAATCCTGTCTTAGACTAAAGGCATTGATAAAAGATGGTAACATTTGTTATATTTTCTATACTATAGGTTACCATCACCATCTGCCTTCTCATTATTCAAGCTAGAACACATAGACCTATGTGCATCGCATTCAGAAATATATATTGTGGTATCATAGCATATAATTTTCTTGATTTTTTTACTATTTGAATCAGTCATTTGAAAAACACCTCATATCCATTTTTTATCAAAATTGAGTTAGACATATGGAATTGTTCGTAAAAGCAAGACGAATCTATTGAATTGAATTGAATTTTATTTGTTTTCAACAAAATACAGCATACAATGTACATTTATACACAGTATACATAATATAAAAAGTATAAGTACACAATTACTGAAACTACGCTCACATGAACCTTAAGGTTTGTTTGTGAGTCGTGAGTTCAAAAATTATTATTATAAAAAAATTGAAAATAAATAAGAGAAGGAGATCAAACTCCAAAATGTATAAAACAATTGAGAAAACATTGATATACTTCTAAACAAGGTAAAAAATATTCAAGTAAAATATTACAAATGGAAAAAAAAGAATAATAATACTATATGAAGAAATAAAACTCTTGATAATTCTACAACTGAATTATAAAAAATAGCTTAAGGGATATAGAAACTGAGAAAAAAATAAATAAAATATGATGCGATATATTAATTAACTCCGCACTCATACACACACACACACACACACACACACACACACACACACACACACACACACACACACACACACACACACACACACACACACAACACACACACACACACATTCATGCAAAAGAATGGATTGATGGAGTAATTTTAGGAGTAGACCGATCTGAAGAGACTCGAACAGTCATCCTCATTCAGCGAGGCCAACCACAATTGTAGGGCTCTCTTATAAATTTGAATGGAACAGTTCCCAGGTTGACTGATATCAGGAGGCGCATTTCGTAAGATTACATGGATTTAATATGTAACGTTCCTGTCACACGCACTACGTGAATTGCGTTCAAGTCCAGAGTGGTGGAGAAGGGAGCCTCTAGTAGGATAAGAATGATGTGAGGCATTATTGAATAAAATTTTGTTCTTGAATGCATAAGAGAGGATAGATTTAACGAAAAGCTTTTTGATGGTAAGAACGTTGAATAAAATGAAAAGACGATTAGAAGAATATGTCCTAGCCAGTCCGAAACCAGCCTTTATTATGACCTTTTGACTTACAACAAGCTCTTTAATCAATGAATCATATGCACCCCCCCCCCTTGCAATGATTCCGTATGACAGAATCGAAAGTACATATTATGCGTGATAAACTGTCCTCAACTCTTTAATATTTAAAATTCCATGAAGTTTTGAGAATATATAAATCAGTTTTCTTAGCTTCTTCTCTAATTGAATTATTTGTTGAGACCAAATCAGACCATTATCTAACAAAATACTTAAGTATTTGAATTCGCTCACTAATTCAATGATCTGACAATTGCACTCCTCATTCCATGCTTGGCCACACGTATGTAATCTAAGCCATAGATGTGCTGGAGGGTCTCTAGTCTTATGAATGGAGATAAGCAGAATACGCTAGAAATAACTCAACTCCACTGAGCTCATATGGAGATACCACCTGTTGAAATATTCATTCATTCGAGAAACACCTTATCTTATGGAGATGTGTTGTTTCTCAAATGACTGCGGATGGCAGCACTGGCAGTGGTAGCAGCAGTGTTTGAGTGTCCAGCCATATGCCAATATCCAATACCTATACCAAGCTCCTTCTTTCTCTGCATATTTTGAAGAAGTAAATATGAGCTCTTATGAAGGTGGCTTTGGTAATCATGTACCATTAAAACTTTAAAAAATATAAGTGGAAAAAACTGAAAAAATTGCGAGTGAAGAATGAAGAGTATAAGAGCTGTGTGGTTGTATAACCGACTATAATGTGGTCGTTATGCTATTCCTTACCCTAGTGGAAGCTGGACGATTTGACAGCATGATGTCACTACTTCCTCATTCGGGAAAATTCCTATCTTTTTTGTGATTGTGACTTCAGTGTAATTCAGAGGAAAATTAAAAATAACTGATAGGATATTTAGCCAATCTTTTGAAAGATTTCAAGTAATGGGGTATTCAATTTTATCAAAAAAATAATATACACTGGAACTACGTCTATAAGCA
Source organism: Nilaparvata lugens (assembly GCF_014356525.2). Lineage (NCBI taxonomy): Eukaryota > Metazoa > Arthropoda > Insecta > Hemiptera > Delphacidae > Nilaparvata > Nilaparvata lugens. The sequence goes on from NC_052507.1 coordinate 23,278,898, forward strand.
TCGCAAGGGAAAGCAAGATCGAGTTCGCTATTTCAACTCAACTGCAGCTGTATCATTCTAAGGAACATTAAGATCAAATTAAAGCTGAAAGCTTCATTGGTGGACTCAATGAGAATTCTTTTGGTTGAAGACAGAGAACTAATTTACCAGAACTAGTGCTCACTTAGAAAACTGCTGTGTTTCAATCAATATTCAAAGAATCAATCATCTCAAGAAGGTTGAAATATACATACTAGAAGACATTGTTGGTGAATTTTACTCAAACATTTATGATTGGCCAACAACTCAAGCAGATGAGATTGAACTTTTATGAAAAAAATATTTTGAATCAAATTGTAGTATTAAGTAATCAATTATTACCAGTGTAAATAGTTAATTACTTTTAGTAGGATAAATAAGTGGTTTTTAATATAGTTTCTGTGGTATTATATCTAATTTCATGCCTTTTCATACCTTTCAACATTATATTAGGCCATTCATTAGAGAAACAACACATATCCACTGGGGTTATAAGTTTTTTAATTCATAAAATGAAAATATTAGAATCATTTTTTTTATCGTTAGCTCTTCAAACACCCACACAACCCTATATGAACTCCAGAAGAGTAAAAATGTCAGAGAATAGAATTAAAAGGTTTTTTGTCATTTCCCAGAAATTGTTATGAACAACTCAACTTACTTAGTTGAGGAACAATTGCAAGAGCTGATATGATGGCATCTTGCGCAGTGACCTGGTGCTCCAGTGCGATCCGTGAACACGAAACTTTGCTTATTGGCGCCAGAGGCAACCCATTACCATCAAAATAGCCAACAGTGCTGAAAATTAATGTAATTTTTTTTAGTTCATTAGAGCACCGTCAGGTACATAACAATAGCTATTAAAAATAATATAATAATAATACTATTATTGAATCAAAAACTAAAAAGAAACAATAATTAATTGATATTCAATTATAAATATACATGTTACAACATCACTTCAACAGGTAACAATTGAACTTCTACGGTATGCTACTGTTAGTTTCTGTTTTTTCCAAGTACTCTACACTACTAAATTCATTTAATTTTAATTTATCATTTTTCACTTTACGGTGCATTAATGACTTTTTCAAAAATTGTAAGATATTTTCCTCTATCAATTTTATTAGAATTGACTTTACATTACACCACAGAATACAACATATTGCTGTATTTCTTTATTCTTTATTGATTGATATAATAAGTATACATCATATAAATGATAGGGAGAGAAAAATAAGGTAACCTTGTGCTAATCCTCTCCCCAATTTAGATATGGTTACACATAGTCCGAAATAGGTTAAGTCTTGTAGCTCTTCACTTCGCAAAATTTTCAGACCACTAATATGTTCACAAAGTAAATTTTCAAATTTAGATGCTTCAAAACAAAAAATAGAACAGATATTTCACATTATTATCACTTGAATAGAGAAGATTCATATATTAAAGAAATAATTTTGGAAAAAACCGAAAAAAACAAACTTGTATTCTGTAATTACACATAACCGTACTTTTGAATTCTTGAAATGGTAATAGTTTCACTCAACAGATTTTTCTCCAATTAATTACAGATTGTAATTAATCATGTCGTAGATTATCTAGTGTTATTCGTTCTAACAGATCTTATCCATTGATGTGCGATACAGCAGCAATATTGAAAATTCTATTCTAATTCACAAGCGAGCTTTGTATCATTCAATTTCAAGTTTTCCGCCTCTGCCTAGAGCTCTTCTCTCTGAATATTATTTTCCTCTCACAGTCTCACACTATTACATCGTTTTCCTTTGAGGATTCCTTTATGAATGGATTAAAATCGTTACAAGGATATGAATACATGCTTGTAAGAATAGATAGGTGTAGGTAATGAATTAGGGACATTAAAAGAATGAAGGTTGAATCAAATTACTGTCGTTTGCGTCTCCCTCTTTGTTATTAAATAACTGCTTGAAAGTATCCCATTCGCTGTTCCATTCATATTGCAAGAAAGACTTCTACGAGATCTAAAACCCACATTTCAACTATGGTACTGCATTTTTTTCACCAAATGTTTAGTCTACACTTGTTGATTGGTTTGCTGTACCACCAACTCTTGATAATAGAACATGTGTTCCTAGTCTCCTCAGAAAAACATTAAAAGAGAATTTAATTGTCATTGAAATGCTGTAGGAATGAGATTTTCTCAATACAGTAGAGAAGAGAAAATATTTTCTTAGATGGGGAGAGAATTGTCATTGAAATGACTGATAACTTCTCATAACACGCATTATCATTTTACAAAATAAGCGAGAGGAGTACGGAGTTAAAATTGAATCAATTGAAATGTCAAGTTATAAATTGAAATTTTCAACTTCTTTCTATTTCAATTATTGTTTTCACAGGATGTCATCACAAATATGAATTTATACAATTTCAAACTATTTTCTAAATAGATCTTTTTCGTTTCTCATATTTTTCATACTCAATACGTTTCTCCTACTCAATACTCATATTGATAATTTGTATTTCCATTATACCTTAACGTCTTACTTGACTAGCTACTCTTATCTATTCAAACTATTTGATTCTAAATGAAATATTAATGAATGTATATTAATAGCTGTAGCTATTTATAATTAGTTGGATACTTGAATCATAGAAAGTTTTTTTATAATATTCCTTATTGATTTTTATAATACGTGATAAAATCAGAAGATGGCTATAATTTAAGTCTTAATTCGCACGTATAATATAATTTAAAGCATAAAATTAGTGTCAAAGCGAAACTAATGTCGATTATTTTTTAGAATTTAGAAAGATGAAACTACAATACCAAACACTGGGTGTCAACATGGTCTTTTTGATTATCAGATACTGTAAAAATGAAAATTCGTGATTAATACTGTCGTAAGGTGAAAATTTCATTGAAATTTGATTTGTTGTTTTTTGTATAATATGCTTTCTCTATTCCCGACTTGGAAAAAGTTTGTACTTTTCGCAAAAGGCCTACCCAGTATAATATTGTAATTAAAAATATTCGCTGTTCTTCAATCATAGAGTATGGTTAAAATAATAAACGAGAGACCTCATCAATCTTGAGAGAACTGAAATTACGTCATTGTAGCTGTCACAATACTATAAAATGCTGTTACTTAATAAGCATCAGTCACCAAAGAATGTGCAGTGAGTAATGTGTAGTGATTGAGTATGGGACTGCATTGAATTATTATAATTTATTGTCAAGCGCAAAGAGATACTCTTTAGAATATTAAATGCATAATAACTATCAGATTCTTTTGAATATCACAATAGATCTGATTAATACAATCGATTGCTAAAATGATAAATTAATAATATCTTAACCATCATTTAAAAATAATTAGCTGTATGTGGTAATTTCGAAAATTTCCTTGTAGAAAGAATGGAATTATCAAGGATATACATATCAAATTATTAAAATTTACATGATAATTGATATAAAAATGTCTGGGAAAATGTTTGCAACACACAATAAAAACATAATGGATGTTTTATTATTTAAAATTAATGTATTGAAAAATCAATTAATGTTATTCAAATCAACACAATACAATATACATAAAAGAAATCAAATCACAATCAAAAATAAATTTCCGATAAAATAAAAAAACCGGCTTCATGGCGGGGTGTGCTGAAAAGAAAGAAAGGGGGAAAATTACCTAGGCAACTATGGTTTCCCATGTAATAGGCAGGTAATAATAGGTAAAATATTTGAGGGTTATATCGCTGTATTTGGTACATTTAAGATTTGACTCAGAATATACCGGTGAAAAATTTTATATATATATATATATTATTTTACTACTCAATTATTCTATTTTTTATACGTACGGCACAACAGCCAGAATTTCATACTTCTCATTTTCATAATTTATTTAACTTTGAAAGTTTTGTCAAGTTCAAATTAATGTTGAAGTTCAAGTTGATAAGAGACTAGTATGTTTTGACAGAGCTATCGTTGTAATAATCCAACTGAAAACATAAATCGCAACAACTTTTCTTCCATGCAACTCTCATTCATGCTTCAATCTCTGTCAATCAATTCAACTTGGTATGTCACTAAAAACATCAGGAACTTATCAAACTCCTACGCATCATCTACAACTCATCAATAACTGAGGGCATTGCGGCAAAAAGTAGTCAGCTCCAAATTTTTAGATTTCGAGATGATCAATAAAAAAAACAAAAATGCAGAAATAACAAGCTATTTTTATGTCATTCTACATTATTGTGTCTACATTACATTTTACATTACTACATTACATACATTTTAAGCGCGTATGTAGTAGACTGGAGAATATTTCTTCTCATTGATTAGAAAATAAAAATGAAAACATTTGAAGCTAAATATTTCATGTCATAATTTAAAAATTCTACATCTGAGCATACTCCAATTATAACGAGACTAATTTCATTTATCAAATTGAGTTAATACTGAAAAATGTTTAATATTTAAATGAGTTAATATTTTTTGTGATTGTGGAGGAAGATTTTTGTTTGGATTTGTATTTTGAAATTAATTAATCTGATAAATCCAAAATTATTGTAGTACATACATGTTTTGAACTCAAAATAGTGTGTGAATTAAGTTATCATTTACATAACCTCTAGACTGTGTATTCCAAATTAAGGTTTAAAGCAGTTTTGGGCGAATGCATGTTGTTTTTACCTGCATTGTATCAATTGTCTATGAATAAATTGAATAAAACTGTTGCGAAAACTTTTAAAGAAAATTTTTCAATTCTATAATAAAATAGAATAATGTGGTTTAATGGCGGGGTTATGAGCTTGTGACCATGCAAAAAAATAGGCAGTAGTCATCTAGGACACAGAAGCCGTGATAAGCAACCAACATCCAACCGTTTAATCATCATTGAATTTGAGCCCCTCACTTTTCCCGCTTAATGACTTAATTACACGCGTCAGTTCTCATTCATTATTCTCCTGATCCACACCAGCATTCATTCAATCAATGACGCCTTTCTCTACTGGTTCGAAATATTCTAGAACCCATAACATTTTATTTTGATTTGAAAAGACCTGCTTTTAAATCTAATCATCATACTACGTATTCTTTGTGCCTCAAATATCATAATATCAAGTTGACTTTTATCTCTTTACAGGAAGATTGAAATACGTCTTATTTTACTCGTTAATATTTACATTTTTCTGTAGAAGATACTATTACCTAATTCTATATAAAGTAAATGTTTGTTATCACAGAAAGAGGAACATAAAATAGTATCATTTGATATTACCTAAACTACCTAAGTTTATATATAATTCACATAATGTAGTACCTATCTGAGTGTTCTTTGACTTGGCCTAATTCTTGTAAATGTTGACAAGATTTATGAATGTGAACGAATATTTAATCAATTCTGTATAATGTCGATAAAATGTTTGGTAGGCCTACTGATTAAATGTTTTGATCTTATTCATATTTCTATCATCAATAGGTAGGTACCTATTGAAGGAAATTAACAGAGGAAATGAAATTTCACGATATATTCCTGACCATAAAATCACTTCATTTGTATGGCCTACTTTATTAAAATTATTTAAAAAATATAAAAACATGAAGCACCCTTTTATTTAAAACTTAAAAACATTTTAAACAACTAGTTTCGGCTTACTTTGGCCATTTTCAAGCAAATCATTAAAAATTGAACAAAAATTAAAAATTTAAACTTGTAATAAAAGGGTACTTCATGTTTTTATATTGTTTTTAATAATACCTGACCATTATATCAACAAATAAATAACTCACCGGAAATAGTTTTCAAGAGTTTTTTTTTACTTTTATGATTTTTTTTACTAGCACACATTCTCTTGACTTTTAGCCAATGAAGTCTTCAAATAATAATAAATTTCTAATGCGCTTTCCATGTCACTCTCACTATCTCGCTATTCATGCACACTCTTTTTCTATGGCCAAAAGAAAGCAGGGCACTGTTTATAAAGACTGAGATTGGAAAGAAGCTGGATGTTTGCATTCTATCTATATCGCAAGATAATATGAGGTCCAGATAACAAGAAGCCAACAACGAGATTCACTCATTAAAAATCCGATGAATTTATATTTGTATCGTCCTATATGCATGTCATCTCGATCAAGAGTGATACAGTTGAGACTCAAATGCAATAATACATTCAATGGAGTATATTTCCCAAAATGGATAGTTTCTTATGAAACTAATCAGAATGTCGAGAGGGGTGGAAGGATGTGGTTGTGAAAACCGAAAAAAACAAACTTGTATTCTGTAATTACACATAACCGTACTTTTGAATTCTTGAAATGGTAATAGTTTCACTCAACAGATTTTTCTCCAATTAATTACAGATTGTAATTAATCATGTCGTAGATTATCTAGTGTTATTCGTTCTAACAGATCTTATCCATTGATGTGCGATACAGCAGCAATATTGAAAATTCTATTCTAATTCACAAGCGAGCTTTGTATCATTCAATTTCAAGTTTTCCGCCTCTGCCTAGAGCTCTTCTCTCTGAATATTATTTTCCTCTCACAGTCTCACACTATTACATCGTTTTCCTTTGAGGATTCCTTTATGAATGGATTAAAATCGTTACAAGGATATGAATACATGCTTGTAAGAATAGATAGGTGTAGGTAATGAATTAGGGGCATTAAAAGAATGAAGGTTGAATCAAATTACTGTCGTTTGCGTCTCCCTCTTTGTTATTAAATAACTGCTTGAAAGTATCCCATTCGCTGTTCCATTCATATTGCAAGAAAGACTTCTACGAGATCTAAAACCCACATTTCAACTATGGTACTGCATTTTTTCACCAAATGTTTAGTCTACACTTGTCGATTGGTTTGCTGTACCACCAACTCTTGATAATAGAACATGTGTTCCTAGTCTCCTCAGAAAAACATTAAAAGAGAATTCAATTGTCATTGAAATGCTGTAGGAATGAGATTTTCTCAATACAGGAGAGGAGAAGAGAAAATATTTTCTTAAATGGGGAGAGAATTGTCATTGAAATGACTAATAACTTCTCTGATCAAAATCAACTCCTCATAACACGCATTATCATTTTACAAAATAAGCGAGAGGAGTACAGGAGTTGAAATTGAATCAATTGAAATGTCAAGTTATAAATTGAAATGTTCAACTTCTTTCTATTTCAATTATTGTTTTCACAGGATGTCATCACAAATATAAATTTATACAATTTCAAACTATTTTCTAAATAGATCTTTTTCGTTTCTC